>NW_027328822.1:0-129827 GCF_048564905.1 Vicugna pacos | reverse complement strand
GGAGTCGTCATTCTTAGCTGGTGTTCACAGCCTTGCATGTGAATTAGATCATCTCGAGAGCTGCAGACTGAGGCTGAGGGGGGGCAGGGCTGTGTCTTGGTTGGAGGAAAGCCCAGACCATACAGCTTTGGTGTGTCAGTCAGTGGCGTTTGCCATTTTCAATGCAATGCCAGTTATCCTTAAGGGGCCAGGGGCTGGGCAGGGCCAGCCAGGAAGAAATCTGAAGGGAGGGTCGTGGCCACGTTTGCGTCTTGGGAAGGTGCAGAGTCTGCAGGGTACGGGAGGGTAGACTCCTCAGATGCTAGAGTTGCAGTGAGGAATGGGGAGAAGTTAGTCACAATCACCTGTGAGGGAGGGAGGGAGGCCTAGGGAGCCCCACCTTACCGGACTCGCTTTCCCATGAACAGAAGGCAGTCAGACAGAGGATCTGAGGTGAGAAGGGATGGGCACTGGGAGGGGAGCCAACCTGGAGAATGGTGCTTGCAAAATTCTGGAATAGTCTCCCTGAAAAATAGAGTTAAAAATACCCAGACTCTTAAGAACATTGTTAGTGACTTGGGAGGAGGCAGTTGTTTTTCTGGCCTCCTAAGGGTAAGGCATGTATCCAGGGATACACAGAAGATACGGGCAGTCTGTTCCGGGGGCTTGATCGTTACCGGGGGAACAGTGCAAGTTTAAAGGGGGAAAAGGGCAGCGGAGGGAAACTAGCCAGGCCCCGTGTCAGGTACCAGTCGGCCGCCCTACTTGCGTGTTGCATTCACATCCATGCCTCCCAGGTGGGCGCTGACAGCCCCCTTTTGGGGATTGGGAAGCCTTCTCAGAGGGGTTAAAGAATTGGTCCATTTAGTGACTAGTAAATGCTGTAGCAGGATTCAAGCAGGGCCTTGTCAGAATTCAAGGGCATGTTCTCTCTACTGTTTCCAGTACTTCCCTGTTATACCTGGAATGGTGAAGTGGGTCAGTTTTGGAGCCTTTCAGAAAAAGTATGATTTAAGCGCCTCTGGACTGTTTCACAAAGCTCAGCATTCTTTGATGGTTCTGAAGCACGCAGTGATTTTCGCCCCAGAGAGGTAACGTCTAACTCCTTTGATGATGACGTGGTTGCAAATGGTGTACAGGTGCAAAACCAGACTTTGCAGCTTCTGAAGGGAAACTCTCCAGTTCTCCCTTGGTCGGCTTTCTTCCTCGGGATGTATCTGTGCTGCAGCATAGGCCTGAGCTTTCCATATGGAGTGAGAGTTTAATATCCGATGTTAGCATAAAACGGTCAGATGAAGAAAATCGATGTTGACAATTTATTTTTGGGTTTCATTAGTCAAAATATACTATCAGTTAATGGCCCATATAGCAAATGAAATTGAGTACAGGACATTGCATTTCTTACTTTCTATTTAGAGTTCTCTTACAGAATAATGTTGCCTGCTTTGGAACATCAGCTCCACCACTCACGGCACCTATCAGTGTGTTGGTGTGATTGCATTTACAGAGTGAATGTAATCTGGGCTTCCTCAGCCCCAAACACTTCAGTGCAGAATCACGGGCTGTAGACGTCTGTTAGTCACGCAAATACTTCTAAAATTATATGATTCCAGAAAAGAAAGAAGAGAGAGAGAGAGATTGCCTTTATCAAATTTCCTTTCAGTTCTAAATGAAAACTGTTGTTGAGCAGCTCTGGTTTCCTTTGGATAAGAATATATACATTTCTTTGCATGTAACCTGGGTTTTGGGCTAGAACACCAAGTTCTTGCTGTCCACAAGCCACAAAAATAGTAGCCAAATGGCACACGTGTGAAATAGTTTATACTTTTTTCTGAGAAAGTATCCTTGAATTTGGGACTTGGGCTGTGATTTCTGCTTTTTGATTCCCCCACCTGCCTTGTAATCTCTCACTCCTTCCCACGTGGTTCCCAAGTGTTCGTGGTCTCAAAGGAGCGGGCAAACACCCAGTTGGTCACCATGTACTGCTGCTATAGATAGAGCCCAGACAAGACCTAAAGGACATTATCAGAGAGGACTTCCTGGAAGAAATGGGCTGTACATTCAGTTGTGAGGACAGAGTAAGAGTCAGCCAGGAGAAGGAGTCAAGAAAGTGTCTCAGATCGCAGGGGCAGCCCGGGCAGAGGCCTGGAGGCTTTTGGCGTGGGGAACCGGGGAGAGTGCCCTGTGCAGTCCAGGGTGGAGGGAGCCCCTGCTGGGGAGGACACTGGAGAGAGTCCGGGGTGTAGGGCTTTGGAAGAAGTTGAGTTTTACTAGAACTGACACAGTAGGCAGTGAAGGGTGTCAACAGAAGTGACCCTCAGGAAAGGTACTTCTGGTTTTGCTTCTGATATACTACAGACAAAAGGGTCGGGACGGGCGAGAGCAGGTATGTCTGTCCCTTTGAGATCCAACCCGTCATTCATTTATTCATAACACGTGCACTTCAGTGAGTCTAGGGGAGAGAGAGTGTAGCCACATAAATAAGCAAAATGTATTTGCTTCTTGAGAGCTTAGCATTGTCAGAAGTTGACTTAGCCTAGAATGTTCTAGGAAGAGAGGAACAAATTGTGGAGGTTGGAGGGAGGGAAGGCTTCCTTGGGAAACAGTCAAAATGAACCTGGAGGCAAGTGGGAAGTAGGAGCAGGTCAGGGGGCTCCTGAGGTCACTGGGGACCTATGTACTGAGATGAGGCTGGGCGAGCAGGGTCTGGGGTGGGGCTAGAACTCTACCAGGGAGCCTCTGAACTGTTTGAAGTGGGGTTGATGTAATCAAATTTGTGCTTTGGGAAGGCTGTCGTGGCTTTGTGTGTGTGTGTAGCGGGGAAGAGGTGGAGGGTGCCACCAACTGGGGGATCATTTGAAGGCCATTCACAGGCTGGGATATGGGCTTCGGGGCTACTTGGGGACGGCAGGGGCAGTGTGGATGCCGGCTTTTCTTATGGGGGACTTGTTAGCGGGGCTGCCCTAGAGGCACCTTGTGGCTGGAAGAAAACTGATGGAGGCTGCCAGGGGGACATTCCTCTTCTCTCTTTCCATGCCTAGTGTGATTATCTTAGCTCAGCCAACATTTGGAACAAAAGAGCTAATCTCCAGGGTTGCCCAGGCCTTTGTAGAGCTCCTTCGAGTGAGATCTGATAGGATTTAGGTTTGTGTTCAGATCTGGATGTTCACTTAGCTAGAAACGTCCTGTCATTTCGATTTCCATAGGGGTTTTTATTCCTGATAAAGATTGCTTTCTTGGTGAGAGGAAAATTATTACAGCTGTTGTCTTTTTCAAAAAAAATCATATGTTTTAAGAGCTTTAATATTCAAAAGAATAGGAATATATAAAATATTTAAGGAAGTCTTTGGTGTGGTTTCTTTGCTTTCTGAGCTAATGTGGACTTAGAGCCTTTGTATTACTTAATAGCACATCCTTGTCAGTATTTAAAGAGCTGTTAGTGAGCACCCCAGGCCCCACCTCTCAAAGAATCGTTAAAGTTTGCTCTGAAATAGTGAGGTCATAAACGTCTTGTTTTCAGAAATCAAAAGGTTTAAAATACGCACCATAGCTCCATTTATAAAACAATAATAAGTTCAAAATTAAGAAAATGGAGGATAATTGATTTTTTTAAAGCCTAAACATAAACTTTCTTGTGCTAATTTTGCAACTGGAAATTTTGAAAAGAAAAATCCTACTGCAATATCATCTACGTGGTATATATATATGAGTTTCACGTTTGAAAAGTAACTGCGCAGTGGTTTTCAAAGTCAGGAGCATTCCAGCTCAAATACTGGCAGTGGTGGCTGCTGGTTTTCAATGGAAGAGCCTAAATTTGCCTTCTTAGCTTTTTTTTTTTTTTTGTACTGAGAAGGTTGAGTAGTGCTTTGCCAGCATGATTTTCGGGCAATTTGAGGGCAGATGTCGTGTTCCAGCAGTGAGATATTTCCATGCATTTTATTTTCTGGACATCACCAGGGCACATGTGGGGTTTGTGCCTGCAGGCTGGAATGCTGCAGGACTCCCTAATCCATCACCATTATGTCCTGGTGCTGCTCCGGTCAGTGAATGATTTTCTGTGACTTGGAGGTAATGTGGTCTGATGGTGATGATCAGACGTGCAGTTAAATGCTATTAATTGAAATAAGAGTAACCTAGAAACATTGCTCTAACAATACAGGATGAGGGAGGAGGATTGGCTGAGCTGCTTGCAGTGGGATGTCTTCTCAGGTGACTCCCTCACCGTGATTCCTGCCAATATCCGCCCCAGCCCTGCATGGTAGTCCTGCCGAAGCAAGCAAGCACTTTGCTCAGAAACGCACTGAATTTCCTTGCGCCTCTGTTTGTTGGCTTTTTTTTGAAAACACATTTTGCCCTTTGCTTAAATGCCATCCATGCTAGTCACCCCTTACACTCATTCTTCTGGACCTCGTCCATACATAGCTGCTGAATGGATGAACAGAATGTAGTATCTCCATGTAGTGGAACATTATTCACACGTAAGAGTGAATAAAAAAGAAAAAAAAAAGAGGAAAATGAAAAATGCCACCTGTTTTGGGAAGTCCACCCTGACTGTTCAACCCACACTTTTCCCTTTGAAACACAATCACTTATGCTCCACTCTACTCTTTTTGATAGTACTTACCACCTTCTAATAATCTTTAACGTTTCCAAAAAAAATAAAAAATAAAGAGATGCTGATGCCACTTCAAAATATACAAGCCTTGCTAACAGCATGTTAATTGAAAGGAAGCAGACACAAACGGCCAGATATTGTTGATTTCAGTGATCTGAAAAGCCCAGAAAAGGCACATGCAGAGGCAGAGAGCAGGTGATGGTTGGAAGGGGCTGGGTGGAGGGGGATTACGGAGTGAATGCTAGTGATAGGGGGATTCTTTTGGGCTGATGAAGTGTTCTGGAAATAGAAGGTGTTGAGGGCTGCACAACTGTGATTGTGCAGAAGACTGCTGAGCGCTGTGTCTGGGAGTGCCTGTTGTTGGGGCATCTTTATTTTGTTCACATCCTGCAATGTGAAGGGCCATCTTCTGCTGTGGTCATTCTACTCCTGTGAGTGGTGAGGGTCAGGACTTTGTAGAGTCCTGTTTCTTTTCTCCCTCTGGCTGAGTGTAGGCAAAAAAATTTAAGCCTGAGAAAGTGCTCCATCTACAGAAATGTCTTTCAGTTTTGCCTGGTGTAAAAATCTTGAGAGCTTTTAACCGTTGAGGCTAGTCTGTGGGGGTAAATAGCCTATGAAGCCTGGGTGAGCCCGGGAAGAGCCGCGCTTCCCTCCCAGACACGGGTGGGGATTTCACCCCCTTTCAGGCAGTGAAGGGCCCAGACCCGTGGGCAGACTTGACAATCGTGAATATTTACGTGTATCCGCTGCTTCATCTTGGATATTAATTTCAAGCTGAGTCAGTTTGTGACGGCAGCCTCATCCTACATCAGGAATTTATAGTATCTGCTCTTTGAGGTGAAGACCTGACAGACTTGATTATTTAACAGTCTGCTTTGAATTGATATCTCAGATTCCTTTGTCAAAAGCAAAACAGCAGAAATACAGACGTCCTTTAATTCCAATGTGGCCTGGAACGGGTTTAGTGTCTGTGCCTCAGTGGCCTTATCTGCGGGTGGGGAAGATGATAACAGTGCTTCCCTCAGAGGAGCTGGTGAGGGGAGAGTGAGAAGCACAAATGGAGGACTTACACGAGATGCTCATAAATGACCGAATTTAGTGCTCTCTGCCTGGTGAGGCCTTAGGGGTAGAGATGTCAGAACAGAGCAGTCCTAGCCGGAGCTCGATACGTGATGGTAGCTGTTATGATCAGTATCACCACTGTGGGTTATCAGGTAGTTTTAAGACTTGGTAATATGATTTCATGAATAATGTTAAAAGACTAGACATCTCAGATCCAGTTTACATAGTCCTCAAGATTTCTTCTGAGAATTGGATGGTTTCTTCCCTATCTTAAATCTGAGATGAGTCTCTAAAAATTTCCGTATTCCTCCATCCTTTTGCTTTAATTCTCTATTTCTTAAAAAACAAAGTTTTTAGATGGAGTTACTGGGGACTGAATTGAGGGCCTCATGCATGCTAAGCACATACTCTCCCAAATGAGGTATAATCTCTTCCCTGATATTTTTTTTAAATTTACATCTTAATTTTCAGAGGTTAGAGGCCTCTAATTATTTTTCTGGAGACTTGTCCATGAACCTGTAAATCTACAATTAATGGACAAAATTTGGTTTATTAAAAAAAAATCTATAGAATATTCTACAGTCCACCCAAAAGGAAATACTCATGGACTTAAAATGTTTCTCCTTTAAGGTGATTTCTCCTGTTTGGTCGAGCTTAATTTGTTAACAGCCATCCTCATCATCATAATGACCAAACTCGCTGTGAGTGGACGCCTAACTGAGGCTAAAATGCTTTGCTCATATTTTACTTCATAGCAAGTGTTTGATTGTAGGTATCAGTGTCTCCTTTTTTGTAGCTGAGGGATTGAGAGATGGGTCAGCTTGCCCCAAATGACACGCAGCTGGCGGTGGCTAGCTCGATGCTGGAATCCAGGCTGCACAGGATGAATTCTCAATTGCTCCTCTAATCAGCTTCCCGTTGAGTGTTTTCCTGAACTCCTGTGAGCCCATAAATGACCGATTTTAGCTATCTCAGCCTGATGAGGTCTTCAAAGGAGAGACACCAGTGAGAATGAGAGGCAGAGTGGCATAAATTAAAATTGTACATTTTCACAAATGTTTTATTCTCAGGTAATGACTGTAAAGGAAATAGTTTTTTAATTTAGTGCTTTGTGAGAACTAAAAACAAAACATTTAAAATAACTATTGTGCAAGAGAGAAGTGGTCTTTGAAAGTCCAACTGTTGCTAATGATGTTACTTGTTTTTTCTAGTGGTGCTTATTTACTGAAAAATTTCCAAACACTGAATTTGTTTTATGTAGTCTTAGTATGAAAGAAAACTTTGTCAGTGAGTATTGTAAGTAAAATCCTTACTCTTTTCTTTCCTGATGATGAATATCTTAGTTGTTTACATGGCTTAAGTATATTTCATCATTTGTGAAATTTGAGTAATATGGTTTACCTTGTCTGACTGTGAGAGCTGGACGCCTTGTATACAAAGCACCGTAGAGGTGCTTAATAAAAATGTGCTTTCACAGTGACTGATAGTTTAGAAGTATCAACTCTGAATACTAAAAAGGGTAGCTTATTTCTGATGCATATTCAATATGTGTATATATGATATACATTAATATGGCTTAAAGTAACTAGGATTGTTTTTTTTAAGTGCAGTATGAAGCTTTAATGAAATCTGTGTCATTCTAGTGAGACAGGGACTACTTAAATTGCCTTAAGCAGACGACCTTGAAGATTATTTACACAGAATGTAAGCTCAGAATTCATGTTGCCGTGTAACCATCCATCAGACATTTAATTTCTCGGGATTCTGACCAGAACCATTAAGTTTAGAAAAATCCACATTGATTATTATCAGGGAATAAGCTTCTCTCTTTTGTGACTAAAGAAAATTTTGATTTTTTTCTGCACTCTTTTCAGGTTTTAAAATTTCAAAATTTTGATTTGACCTGTCACTTTTTTAATAGAGAGAATAAAGCTCATGCTGTTTTAATATGTAAATAAATGTTTTTGTATTTCAATACCCTTCTATGATTTCCTGGCTCTTTGAGAAGTATTTTGCAAGA
The DNA here is from genome assembly GCF_048564905.1 of Vicugna pacos. Taxonomy (NCBI): domain Eukaryota; kingdom Metazoa; phylum Chordata; class Mammalia; order Artiodactyla; family Camelidae; genus Vicugna; species Vicugna pacos. Next base: position 122,151 of record NW_027328822.1, on the reverse strand, counting down.
TACTTAGATTACCTACTGTTGGAAAAATACAGACGTGACTTTTATGAATATAGGCGTAGTACAGTTCTGTTGGTTTTTACTACAGTGCAAGACATGAGACCTAGGAGAGCTTTGCTGCTGATTGCCAGGAGGACAGATCTCAGGTCTCAGTCTCCCCTCGTGTAAAATGAAGTGGCTGGACTGGATTCTTTCCTCTTCTAAGATGAGCTTCCATGAGCCTATGTCTTTTGTTTATATTTAGGAGTATTAGCAATATCAGATTAAATACTGAATACCCCTCCATCCCCCCGAAGCAAAGTGCAGTATATGCTACATAAGCTTCTAGTTATCTGATTCTCGTTTCTCATCTTACAGTCAATTTTTGTGTTGCATGTTTCCCGGCAACCTGGAAGGTCTTTTTAGCCATAGGTGGCGCTGTTGCAACTTTTTACAGTCTTAATTTTTCTGTTTGTAAAATAAGGCTTAAACAATGTGATTTTATTTTGATTCCTTTGCTTAATGCTTCAGAATAGCACAACGTCCATTATGTCTTTCTACCTGGAAAATTTTTTCTGCTTATATCATAGTTTTATTCTTTTATCTCGCTGTGAACATTTCAGACTTGCTGTGCAAACAATGGCAAAATCGGGCTTTTCTTCTAGTGTTAGAAACCAGTGAGCCGGGATATTATAAAACAGCTAGAAGCTGCCTCTGGAGCACCATAAAGCTGAAAGGTGTGTTGAGTTCCCTGAGTATTGACCCCGCCGCTGTGTGTTAATTGGTGGGAGTTGATTTGGTACATATATGATGGGGTGTAGTTTCTTGACTTGGGTTTGCCTGCACGTGCTGACACTGAACCATGTGATCCTGAGTCAGCTCGTTCTGAGTTTTCCCCTCGTCTGTGAGAAGGGGACACTCATATCTGCTTTGTAGAATTGTGAGAATTAGTAATTATGTAACATGTTTACCACAGTGGGTATGTCAAGAGAGCTCATAAACTTTAGCTGCTGTTTTGTGTGCAGCCATCATTTTATAGTCTTTGGTAATTACAAAGAAACAAGAAAATAAGAAAAGCTGATTTTATGATGAAAGATATTTGAGGACGTTCCATAATTCCTACACCCATAATTTAGCATCAGCAGAGTCAGAACTGTTACACAGTCGCCCTGGACCAACGTTAAGCCACAGAAATTTTTGTTACTTCATATATGTTGGGGCCTAAGGGGAACCAATACTTATACACATGTTGTCTCCAGCAGCCAACTGAGAGATGACACAAAAGAGTAGGCAGGCGATAAATGTCTTCTTTGTTACTGATGAAGCCACGTTCTCCATGAACTTCAGGGCTGTGGATAAATGAGTGTCATGATACTGTGTCCCAGAAGTAGAGACTCACCCTGTCCCAGGTATCTCTGGGCCACAGCAAGCCTTCCCTTGAGAGAATGAGCCCCATCATGCACAGGGCTGTTCTGCAATGGAGCTGAGCATCCAGGGTGCTTCCCTAGGGTAGTCAACACTGGAGGGAAAGGAAGGGTTTCACATGCCCTGCTTGTCTCCCCGGAATCACAACTCAATCTGTTAATGTGAGGAGGGCTAGCTGTGGGCCAGGGGTCAGGGCTGTGAAGGGAGTAGCACTCTGCATGGCCCAGAGGAGTGGGGAGGAGGTATCCCTTCCATCAGTTTAAACAGGTGGTGGGATGGAACAGAAGGGTTCATCCCATGAGTTTATAAAAGGAGAAATAAGAATTTCCTTTGGGTATTAGTCTAGCCAGGAAACACAGAAGATGATTAGGAAGGAGACTTGTAAACCACTGTAATATTAATTTGACATTTGTTGAGCACCCAAAATGTGCTACATTCTTTTCTGAGCGTTTTACAGAAATGAATCCTTCAATCTTCTCAACAAGCGAGTAAGGAAGGTTTGATTGTTATCCCAGTTTCACAGTGTGGAAATTGAGGCACACAGAGGGTAAGTTGACCAAGGTCACAGAACTAGTAAGTGGCAGAGCAAGTATTTTAACCCTGGCTGTATGGTATTGTGGCTCCCAGAATGGGCTTTGGGTGTTTAGATGTATCTGCATCCCTCGATTTCTGTACGTCTGTGCATCAATTAGCCCAGAAAGGACAGGGAAAGGAGAGTTACACAGGTGCTCACAGTCGTGTCTCGGCAACTGTCCACGAAGAGTGCACCGTGATTAGAATTAATTGTTTTCCAGGCAGCAGATCTGTTGGTATAACAGAAATTTAGTCCATTGAATTCATCTAGAAATCCTTCCTGCTCTGCTTCTGTCCACACTTGCCATGTGACTGCCTGCCCGTGTTTGGGCCGTGGAGGAGAACATATACTCATGGTTGAACTCTGATATTGCAGTCTGGTTCATAGTTTCACATCTTCTGTTACATTAATAAGTTAAATTTCTGGTTTTCTTGCATCAGTGTCTCATGAGTTTGGTTAATGTGAAACCAGTCCATGGGAGCCCAGGGGTTATGATGGTATAAATTTTTAGCACGTTGTGGCACTTCTAGCCATGCAGACATGACTGGGGGATGTACGCCTTTCTCACTGATTTCTCCCAACAGCAGGGTCCTCTCACGGATGTGAGGCTGGGAGCTCTCTGAGTAGCTCAGTCAGAGGCCAAGTCCACCAATCCGAAAATGATGAAGTACCTGGAAGTGGGCTTCCAGGTAGTCCGATGGGCTGTTCAAGAAATTTGGTGAAAAGCTGTCCACTGTCTGTGGTTTAGCTGCTTCTTTGCTATTGAAAAGTCTGGAGTAGATGAAGGGATTTTAAAAAGCAGAAAGGAGTGATTTCAGGTGGTACATCCACACCGGTGAGAAGTGATGGATGACCGCCTGTGTGAGGCACAGACAGAGTCTTACAAACTTCATAAAACAGCTTCAAATGCTCTGCCATCTGAGTGCGCTTCATATGGGGTCCAGTTCATCACTGGTCACGCTGTGAGGACAAGTAACTGACGATGGCAGAAAGGACACGGAGGCATCAAAAAGGTCTCACTCATGTTCCCTGTTTAAAGAATGTGGCACAGTGTATTATATTTGAGCTGGTTTTTCACTGAACAGTTTTTAGTGTTTTCTGGGACTCCCCAGTGCCCCAAGGTTCCATGCAGCTGGGTGTCCCCTCATTGCAGCTCCGTCAGCGCTTGCCCTGGGCTGATGTGGTGTCACGGGAAGCAGGACGGTCAGCGTCCCCGGCTCCTCTGAGCTCCGTCTCCTCATCTGCAGAGCCTGGTTTCCCATCCGTGTCTACTTAGTAGGGTTGCTGAGAATCACACGTGATGGTTATCAGGTGTGATTTCTGGTTGTCTCTGCGATTGGCAAATAGCCAATAATTGATAGAAACTCTTGTTTTTTTTATTGTAATTGTGTCTCCTAGATTGCAGTGGTTTTTAGTCTGCATTTTTTTATAACTTTACTCATTTTTAAATATGCCCTTATTTTATTTATTTTTTTTTGAGGTACTGGGGACTGAAGCCAGGACATTGTGCATGCTATGCAGGTGCTCTACAACTGAGTAATACCCACCCTCCTTTTCTGCACTTAAAAATAAATATTGCAATACACAAAATAGCTCTTAAACTCCATCATGGGACCTGGTCTCTGTATAGGCAAATGAACACGTATACTATTTCAATAAGAATAAATGCTGTTGAGACATAAGTTTCTGAATCTGTTAATGTGCTTAAAAACGATCATAGCTAGTGATAAACACGAGACTTAGATCCAGGACTTTTTAGGGTATGTTTTGCCATCATGGGAAATTACATTCTACCGAGAAGGCTAATTGGGTCTCTTTGATATTTGGATGGTTTAGCAGGTGATCAAGGCTTTCCAAAGCTGACAGTTTTGTATTTTAAACTAACTACAAAGTTATCTTCTAGAAGATGGAAATCCTAAGCTTGTGAATTTCCCAGTAATCCAGGGGGTATGTGTCTGTGTCTGTGTCTGTGTGAACGTTTGTGTGTGTGATTTCAGGAATGTAGAAATAAGTTCCATATAGACTTCTGATATCTTTCTCTTCCAGTTCAAGGTTTAAGCATATACTTACACAAATAAATTGATTTTCTTTTGTCATTTGGCATATTGGCGGGAATAAGAGGTTCTCATACTTGTTTCAGAAGGGTTGGGAAGCATGAGCTTAGAAAACTGGAGGAGAAAGAGGCAGGGAGACACTTCACACTTTGTGCAGTATATGAGAAACGGTAGCTTTTCTTTTCTCTTTTCTTCTAAAGCAAACTGGCTCTGAATTGTAACACACTATTACTCAGAATTGCTTTTCTAATCAGATACAAGTGCCTCAGATTTTTCAAGGCAACATGAATGATGAAATGTGTTTTAGCATTTATCTTTAAAAGTAGTTTTATTTCTCAAGTAAAAGACTATAGCCTGTTTCTTCCAGCGTCTCAAGAAATTCTCATTGATCTATGTACATGTTCTATGTGCTTATTTTCTTTTCTTTTTTTTTAAGTGCTTGTTTCATTGTGGTGTGAATCAATGTTTAAAATTTCTGGATTTTGATCTTTAGAAAATGCTGATATATCAGAACTGTTAAAAACCTGATTGTTCTTTGGTCCTTGTTTGGTGGGGCACCCTATTGATTACTCTTGTCTGTTAAAGAGAGAAATTCTTCCTCTAGCCTGCAGATCATTAAGTGTATGGTTTGCAGTATGCCTTTAAATTTCATTGAATGCATTGAACATGATTGTCCAGTGAATTTTGAGTTGACTCATAGTAATGACTTTGCTTTGATTCTGTGGCTTTTGCTCCTCTCCACAAGAGCTTGAATTCTCTGTTGCATTTTGTATACGTGTTCTTCACAGTGGAAGAAATTTTGCATTTTTTACAGAGGTGGTTTTTCCTAACACCTCTGAATGCCTTCTGTAATTGATACAACAAAAATCTGTTATTTCAATGCTTAATTATTTCATAAACTAGTTTTTGGCTTAATCAGAAACAATGACAGAGTGATAATAAAAAATAGGAAAACTTTCCTTCCTTTGAAGAATAGAAATCAGGTGGTCAGGCTCACCCATGCTTTGGGCCTGACACACTTAATCTCATGTCATTGTGTATCATGATTCGGAGATGGAGTTGCTTCAGGTTTATTGATTTTTGTTTTAACATTTGTGTTGAATTCTTTCTCCAGGCTTATGTATCCTGTTGGGTTTGTTGAAACTGTAGAAGGGAAACAAAAGCTTTTTTTGGTTTCCGGAGGCCTGAGTTGCTGATGATAAGGGTTGAGGGTGGGCTGAGGAACAGAGTGACACTCCCTCTGCTCCCAGCTGAAATTGATGAACAATGAAATCAATTAAGTGTATCGGTATTTGACCAATAGAAGTTAGCGAGCCCAAACTGGCTAGTTATGCCCAAAGAAAGTACTGAATTCACCTGCAGAATTAGGTGCTTTACCAAGAAGAAGCAGCTTAGAGCAATCAGAAAAATCAGTCCTATGATGAGATATAAAGTAAATATAATATCTTTTATTTCTGAAACTTTTCTACGTTAAGTTGTGTAGAGCTAAAATTAAGTTTCAAGCACCAGGAGTTAACAGTGTGGGTGGTTCTGTATGATCATTATTCAGGAATGTGCCTAGACTCTGCTAGAGTGGCTGAAGCTGGCAGGAAAAGACCCAGAGCCAGGATTTGTCACCTTAGGGTGTCCTCCATAATGGTTCCATGTGGGAGCCCATGATTGGGTTAACAAATTGTAACAGACCCCAGCCGCCTGTCAAATTTAAGAAGAAAACGTATGCTTAGTAACTGCTTTGCAAGCAAGTGCCTGTGCATCCTCACTCCTGTCTCCTTGCCTTAAAAAGCAGAGATAATGCTTTGCTTGCGTAGATGATGTTTTAGATAGCACTCTGCTCATCGCAAAGCAATGACCCAGGCCCACAGCTATAAAGGCTGGGCTTGTGTGCAGTTAGATACTCTATTATCCCCCAAGCAAGGACCTAGCTGGTCTGGTGGTCTGCTTTGTAATTCACATGTCTAAAGGATGTATCTTATTCCCCTCACCCCATGACTTACCTAAAGATACACTAAGCCTTTGTACTCATGGTGGATTCTACAATCTCTGTCTCATCCTTCTTTCCCCAAGTTCCTGCTTACTATCACACAACTGTTAATGACGTTTTCCTTTGATTATACACAATAAATATGGGATCATTTGAGAGGCTCGTGGAGTTGGGTCCCTACGCCCTCTCTCTTTCGTGACTTTTTCCACAGAGTCTTGAGTATTCATTCCCTGTACGTAAGACTTCTGCCAGCCAGAACCCACAGTTCCAGGTGAGAAGGATGCAGGCTTTATCTCTCCTACCTCTAGGGAGAGAGAGTAGAAAATTGAGATCTGCTCTTCCGTGGTCCCTTCCTGCCCCAGGTCTGCTCCAGTTCACCTGCAGCCTTCTGGCCTCTGCTCACACTGCCTCTGTCCCAGGACTGACAGCAGCCTTTTCTTCCCTGGTAAACATTTCCTGTGCCTTTTAGAAGTTGGTCTCTTCTCTGCAATACAACCCTGGCAGATGTGATGGTGGTAAACGTGCTGGAGGGCAGTCACTTGGGGACTGCCAGGAGCCATGCTGATTCTCCTGAGTCTCTCATTCGGGGTTACAGAACTGTCGAGCAGCAGAGGAAGCCCTTTAACGTGAGGCCAGCTCAGCATTGCATCACTTTCATTTTATTTTTGAATTTTCAGTGGAGAAATTATTTGTAGCAAACTGTTCCAGATTTTTGGCTGCCTGCTTTCCTCACCACCATTCCCTTGTTGGCTCTGGTGCTTGTTGTAAGAACCAGGTTTCTTCTCTGGTTATTTCTAGCAGCTGGGCTTGCCGAATCCTTGATCTGCCTTTGAAGCAGAATGCTTCTTCGTGATGTCAAGCTGATTTTCCTATTTCTGAATATTTCGTGTACACTCAGCAACTCTTTCAAGTGAAATGCTCTTGTCCAATTCTGTTAACCCATATTTGCCGATCTCCTGCTTTCATGCTGAGGGCAGTTTCTTCTTCCTGTAATAAAAGTTAGCAATTTGCATTTACTATTTGAAGGTTCTGGCCCTAGGTGCTTTTGTCCTTAACAGTTTTAATACAATTCACCCATTAAAATGTGCAGCGGTTTTTACTCAAAGCCCAGAATTGTGCATCGCAGTCAATCTTAGAATATTTTCATCCCCCAACAGGAAGCCCTGTATGCACAAGCAGTCATTCCCATCTTCCTCATCCTCCCCCAGCCCCAGGCAGCCATTGTTCTCTCTCTATGGATGTGCCTGTGCTGGACATTTCATGTAAAACAAGTTATTTCATGTAAATGGAACTGTCTATTGTGACTGACTTCTTTCACACTGAGTAACTTTTTCAATGTATTTCCAGGTTGTGGCCTGGGTCAGTACTCTATGCTTTGCTATTGCTGAATTATATTCTACTGTATATCTGGGCCCTACTGTTTACCCATTCATCAGGTGATAGTCGTTTGTGTTGTGTCTGCTTTTTGTTTGTGAAGAGTAATGGCGCCGTGAATACTCCTGTAGGAATTTTTATGTGGACATTTGTTTTCAGTTCTCTTACTTGTGTGACCAGAGAGCAGAAATGCTGGGTCATTCATAAACCAAATGTTCAACTCTCTGAGGACCTGCCAGGCTGTTTTCTAAAGTGGCCACCCTGTGTTACATCCTCAAAAGCAAGGGCTGCGCGCTCCGCTTCCTCTGTGTCTTCATTAGTGCTTGTTACACATTTTTTTTATTATAACCTATTGTAGTAAGTGTGAAGCGGTTTCTCCTAGTGGTTTTGACTTGATTTCTTTTACAGCTAATGATATTGAACATCGTTTGATTGTGCTTATTGGCCATTTGTATATTTTCTTTGAAAAATACATTTTCAGATACTTTATACACATTTTAATTGAGTTCTCTTTTTCTTGTTGAGTTGTAGGAGTTTTTTCTTTTATTTGAAGATACAAATACTTAATCAGATAAATAATTTGAAAAAATTTTCTCCTCTCAGATGTTTTTTCACCTTCTGGATGGTGTCCTTTGAAGCAAATTTTTAACATTTGATGAACTCCAATTTATCACTGTTTTCTTTGTTCCTTGAGCTTTTGGGGTAATATTTAAAATCTGAGGTATTTTATTTAAACTTTTATATAAAAAATAACTTAATTCTTAAGACTGTTCTAGGAGATGGGTGCTGTGGCTGTCCCCAGTCTATGGATAGGAGACTGAGGTGCAGAAAATTTCACTGAAATATCAGTGTCACAGCTACCCAGTGCTGTGGGATTTCAGACCCTCATGTTTGTCCCCAGCATTTGTGATCTTCACCACCATGCTCCACTACTGCCTGGAATCATTAATGAAAAAGTTTTCCTTTTTTGATTTCTTGATTGTTTGTTTTCTCATTGGGGAACTCACCTCTTCATTTTCCTTGCAGAGATCTGTGTAGGTTTATTTTAGATCTCATGTACTTATTTATTACACAGGCTCCAGCGATGATTGTGCCTAGTTGATCTAATCAATTCATACTCAAGTCTTTCCTGCTCATGACACTAAAAAGAGAGTCATGATTTACATAATGCTCAAAGAAGAATGTACTTGAGTGATTTTATTTTTCTAACCAATCAAACAAATCAAATAAAAACCCGGTGTTGGAACAGATTATAAGCCCTGCAGAATAGGGTCACTGTCTTCCTTGTGTTTCATTTGATTTGTCACAGTGTCTGGATAGTGCCTTGCTGTCCAGCAGTTTTGTGAGTATACGGTGCTTGTGAATCATTGTAAGGAAAGAATTTTGACAACAGACTGTGTTGTTCATTTCACAAGGGAAAAGATCATATAGAAATACTGCTCAGATTTATTTTAAAATTAAGCTTGGTGTTTTGAGAAGGGTTCAAGAAACCATACAAAAATCTTTTTCACTAATTTTAAATCTATCTTAGACACATTATGCATACATGGCAGAGTAACTTATCAACTAGTTTTGACAAGTGGAGTGTATTATTGATTATCTATTTTAGTTGAAATATTCTACCTGGGATAAAGTAATCAGTGCCCATAAATGAACAAATATGTTTGTATTTCTATGCAACATGGGGGCAGACTTCATATGTTTTTATATAATATATATGACTGTGTGTTTTAATCTGTCTGTCAGTGTTTTTATAGTTTTTCATCAATGTTGTAACTTTAGAATTCTTCTATGGAAATCACCCCCAATTCTAGTGCAGTTTGTACTGTGTATCCTGTCTTATGCATGGGATTCCACTGTCCCCTCACTGAGGAATTTCCTCTCCTATTGAGTTAGTAGCAGAGTTAAAGGAACTGTGATTTCTAGGCCTTTGCTCTCCATGTGTTTGCAGTTGGCTGTCAATCAGGATTTTGTCTTTCGTGAGTTTTCATTGTTCAATTAGAATTTTGGAAATAACAATTAATATGTTGCAACACTCTCCCTAGAAACTTGATGTGTTTGTGCTTTTCAGTTTCCAATTTACAAAAAATGTAAATGCACTCTTGTTTTTAAATAGTCCTTTTTCACTAGATATTTGTTTACTTCTTTATAGTCAAAATATTTTTTTCCCAATGAATGAATAGGTTTGCATGTTTTAAAAGATACCTTACTTTTTAAATTTCTTATTCTAACAGGTATATTCGTTGTACAGAATTTAGAAAATAAGGATAAACACAATTATAACTTAAAAATGGCCTCTAATCTCACCTGGAGATACAGTTGTAAGGTTTGAAATTGAGAATTACAAGTCCTCTCAAACTGTTCTTCTATTTCAAGTACGGTTTGGTTACTGAGATCCTCGAATTCCCATATGAATTGTAGCAGCAGATAGTCAGTTTCTGCAGAGGAACCCACTGGGATTGTGATCGAGTCCACGTTGAATATATGGATCGCTCTGGGGAGCACTGCCATCCCAAGAATGCTGTCATTTGATTCAGGAATGTGCGTGGTGTGTCTGTCCAGGTATTTAGGTATTCTTTAATTTTTTTCAGCATTGCATAGAGTTTACATTGGATTATTTTACTATATATTTTGCCTTTATACTGAGGACAAGTGTGCAAGGTACCGGGATCAGAAGTGTATTGGAGCTCCGCAGCTTGCTGCCACCATGGACGCTGTGCTCTTGCTTCGCCCACTGTACAATGTTGCACAAAATAGGACCTAAGTAACTCTCTCTTGAAAGAATGATTATATGATTGCTGGATGATGCTTGAGAGTCCTTGTGATGATGTCTTTTTCCCAGAATTTCCCCTCTTCTTTACTATGCCCTTTCCCTTCCTTTCCTCCAGCCTGTGTTTCAGCCTGCCTGTGGCATTGATTTTCCTTGTCTGTGGACTCTTCCTTTCACTAGTTCGTGATAATGTTACATGTGAGATGTGGAAACTTGCTAGATGTCAAGAAAGAGGAAATCCATTGCATTCTAGTTTTTTTAGAGTGTGCTATTGTATTATCGATTGAAATGAAATCAGGCTGACCCATTGAGCCATCCCCTGAGCTCTTTTTGCCTTCCTACAGGTGATACTGCTCTCGTTGCTGCATGTGCCCTTCCCCCAGACTTGGTTTTGGGGTTGAGTAAGTCACCGTCACTGGAGCCCTCTCTTTAAATGATGAAGAGAACATTTGCTCTTTCTCCCTGTTTGGGGACTTGGATGAGATGAGGCAACAGATAAAGAATGGAGCCCCACCTCATTCTGACCCCCGCTCTTTCCGTTCCTTTCTCCAGGGGAAGAGTACAATTCAAAAATATAAAGATTGTGAACTAATGAGATAGACAAGACAACCGATCATTTATTAAATACCCTTTCATGCCAGAAACAAATGTATTATACACACAAAAAGCACATAAAATACGGTAGTACTGTGGTTACAAACGTGGGTCCGAGTTCGAGTCCTGGTCTGGAGTGACAAGTCCTGTGAGATGGAGAATTGGTAGGTCGGCTTAGCCTCTCTTGGACTTGTCTTCTGTCCTGCAGAGATGGGGCTCGCTAGGCGTCCCTCCCCCGTAGAGGTGCTGAGGGGTGTAAAAGACACGTGTAGGCAGACCGAGCACAGCTGCTCTTTCCTCGTAAGTGCAGGATAGCATCGCTTTTGCGGTGATGGCTTTATGACTGCACCGTGTAGACTCTCAGTGCTCCAAAGGGATGCCTTGCAGATTGGAGATGGGATTCTCACTTCTGTATATACCCAAGGATTGTGTTATTGGGCCTTGCTAATTTGACTCTATTCTTTAGAAAGTACATAATGTAGATATATTTTTCAAACATGCATGATTTTTTCTTTTATTATTTATAGTTCTACCCTCTCATCTCTTGGTGTGACTTTTCATGGAATCCAGGAAACAGTCCTAAGCAACCTGCCTCTTCACACTTCTCCGTGGTGGTTTCCTTCCCTGACTAGAAGAGGGTTTTGCATAGGTAATTTTGATTGCTCCCCTTCTCTTGGAGACTCTCTGTTTTTCTGCCCATCTCTCACCTGTCCATCTGTCCATTTCTCTACCCACTCATTCTTCTGACTTGTTTCAATAAGCATTTCAGGCAGCTTACAGAAGAACAGGTACCAAATAAACAGGTGAGAAAATGGGGCCAAGTTCATACAGTGAGGCTAGGAGTTGAGCCTGTGTGAGAGTTGCCAGCGTGAGACACACGCCTCTGCCTTGTGACTTATAAGATAGACAACATCAATGTGCCTGAAGCTCCCAGCAGACACAGGGAAACAGGGTTTGTGGGAGATGCTCATTGGCTGTGAAATAAATAAGTGGCTTAGTAGAAGCCCAGCCTTTCCAAGTACTAAGGCTTAGGAGAATATTTTAGTGTCTTCCAAAATCAGATTATTGCATCTTTTCTTTTTCAGAGTTTTATGTATAGTTGGTTTACATTCTATACCTGGAAATTTCTCCAAAACTTCTGCCCACGTGAGTCCCATGACTCGGGAATGGGGTGGTTCTGCTCATTGACGGGTGTTGGCCAGAAACGGAAAATGACAGCCTCAAAGGAGCCTGGGATTTATCAGTTATGTTTTGTCAGTGCTGTAGATTTCAGAAAATGCTTTCACCTTTTCTTTCCATCTGAGGCAGCAGCGTGCTCTCTTACCAGCATCAGGAGCTCAGGGCCACGGGATGGTGGGGGCTGACTGCACTGCCGTCAAGACAGCTGAGCTAGTCACTGCAGGTGTGGTTCTTTTACATACTGCAGTTCATGCTCTTTACTAGAATGTTTCAACAGGGAGTTAATTAACTGAGTTAATTAACATTTTATAAATATGATGCTTTGTTGAAAAGACAGTCATAGGCAGAATATAAGTTGTGATCACTTTAAAAATGGTTTCATTACTGAAATTTCAGTAGGAAAGATCCAGTTTATCTTATTTCCGCCTCTCTTTAAAAGTAACAAAGAAACAAGACAGAAAAAGCAGAGGATGATTTCTGTTCTTCCTCTCGGCTTGCAGGTGCCCTCACCTCCAGTGGCATCCATCCAGACACCAGCACTGACACTGGCCGTGCTCAGAACTGCCTCAGCCCTGAAGACACATCTGACAAATGGAAGGGGGCCGCGCCCTGTTACAGCAGGTGCTCTCACTTTGTGGGTCCTTATGTAACTGCGCGGTGTTATTCAGGATCGCCCTTTCTACACTTTGTGACGCTGCTGCGGTGTCTCCTAGTTATTTGTTTCTGTAAGTACTCGTGTAATTTTCCAATGTGTGGTACTAGACATCTAAAAATGCATTTTTCAGATGAAAAATAGTGTGTATTTAATATAAATGTATGAAAAAAGGGTCAAATGGATCTATCCTGGTGCCAGTACTCAGAGATAATAATTAACACATTAACATCTATTTTCTGTTCTTTTCATCAGTGTGTATTACCTCTGTCATAAAAACCAGCGAGCAATGTGTGCCTGTATACTGTGTGGAGACCTCCATTTTCCATTCGGCTTATTACACATTTCTCTACAATATTCTATCTCCCCTGGCATGATTTTTAATGACTAGTATAGCATTCTGTCTTGTGGAGTCCTCGTCCATTTTACTTTGGACTTAAATAAACTTTTAAATTCCAAGTATACTTAACTGAAATTCTGAAAAGAGATCTGTTGTGGTACCGAAAGTCCCCTACATCCCTTCCCCTTTTTTCCTGAGAGTAAAAACTGCTGACAATGTGGAGTATATATTTCATGACCTTTATGCCTATGTCATATAAATAAACACATACATACACGTATATGAGAAATCTATGTCTATGTGTGTGTATATATGCTTTATTGAAAAATAAGGCCATACTATATGTTTTCTGCAGCTCGGTTTATTCACTCAGGTATATATCACAGACGTCCTCTCTCTCCAGACTCACCCGGTCCTTTCAGATAGAGTAGAGGGTTTTCCTGATATGCAGGTTTGGTCTCTTGTGTAAGGACACCTTTCGTGGGAGCGTACTGTGGACAAGGCCTTGGACCACGCCGAAACACCGGAACTTTAGTGCCCACAGCTCACCGTGATTTACCGCATCATTGTCTTGATGGTGGACACTTAAGTTTTCTCCATTTTCCACTGTCAGAAAGGGTGTTTGACTGGCATACTTCTTATACAAACATTCCTGTGATCTTGTATGAGTATTATTTTCGTTAAGGTTTCTGGAAATTTAGTCCTTGGATGTGACAACTACATAAATCACAGGCTCCTTTCAAGTGAATCAAGAAATTCCTTCTCCTGTGGGGCATGAAAAGATGTAGAATAACTTATGTAACCAATTCTCTATCGCTGGATATGATTTCACTTCAGCTTTTCTTCTCACCATTGTAAACAGTGCTGTGTAAATGCTCTGATAAGTACATCTTTTTGAACTGAATTTTTCTAAATGAAACGATTCCAAAATGTGGAGTTCAGCCTGTGTGTACACACGTTTTTCAGAGTTTACATATCCATTGACATGTCATCCTCCAAAAGATCGCTCACAGTTTGTTCTCTCAAAGATGGACACTAGCTAGAATATCTTTTAAAAATATGTGCCAATATGATGAGCAAAAGTACTTTTTCATTGTTTTAATTTGCACTTGATGACCAGTGAGGTATTGAGCATTTTTCACTCATTAGCCATCTGACTTTTAAAAAGTGAATGATCTCTTTTGTCCTTTGCACACATTTAAGTGAGGCAGCTTCTTGTTGCTTTGTGACAGCTCTATGTATATTATGAACATTAACCCCTTGTCTTCATCAACATGTATCAGAGAGCTTTTCCTTGTCATATTTTGCCTTTCATTTTGTTCAGTAGGTTCATTTTTGTTGTGGCCCAAAATAATCTTAAGATTGTAAATGTCTTCTTTTTGGGTTTTATTCCTGATATTATTCTTAGAAATACTTTCTTATAATGGTATAAATTTCTTCTGTAGGTTTTTTTAATCTCTAAGATGGAGATGATGATGGTACTTGTTATAGTGAAGAGAAGTTGAATTAATATGAGCAAAGAATTATATTCGCTGTTATTAGTACTTTCTAATATTCACATCACATTCTGTAATTTTTCTTGCGGTCATTATGACTGGAATAGAATTTGTTTTTTCCAGGGGATTCTCTGATTGTCCCAAGACAATTATTGAATTCCTACTTTGCTTTTTAACTTGAAATCCCACCTGTAAAGAATACTTGTGTACACTAGAGTCTCTTTTTGAGCTCATGGTTTATTTTTATCAATCTTATTTTCTTACACTAGCACTATATCTTACATATTGTAAACATTTATTTAATATCTGACAGTGCGATTTTTTGATTCTCTTTTCGATCCCAAATTTTCTTGGTTAGTATTATGACTTTATTATTCCTGAAGAATTCTAATATAATTTTTCAAGTTAGAAAAAAAAAGAAGTGCTCTCGTGGGATTTTTTAGTACTTTTGAATTATCTTTAGGAGAACGTACATTTTTACAAAACTGCTTTCCTGCATACAAAATGTTGATGTCTCTACTTTCACACCTCTTACTTTACCCCACAGTACAGTCCTGTACTTCCTCCATGTACAACATGGGCATTGTTTTTGAGTTTATTCCAGATTATTGTTGATGTTTTTGTTAATTATTTAAGTCAGAATTTTTTGCTATTGTATAATTTAACTGTTAAAACTGACACCTAGGAAGGCAGATTCGGTTTGTAAATACTCACTTTGTAACTTCTCATTTAAAATTGTAAGTATTAAGTACTTGTTACAGAATCCTTTCTTTTCTGTTTTTAAAAATTTGTTTCCAAGATTCTCAAAATGGTCATAGCAAAGTAGTATAGGTGGGGACAGAGATGGAGAGAGGTAGTGTGGCTCATGTACAAACTGTGAGCACTTTCATGGCTGCGTTTACGCTGGAAAAGCCGCTGAAGAATCCAGGATAAAACGGGTGGCTTTGTATGCAGTTGAAAGCCAGCTTTCTTGCCTGGTGAAGCCTGGTGGGCGTGACAGGTAGATGATCAAGGTCGAATGGAGGTTATTGGCTGCACAGAGCGCTGTGTCTGAGAACTGGAGAATATCGCCATGGGAAATGCTTGCTGCCAGGAACAAAGCAGAGGAGCTGGGGACCCTGTGTGTTAAGGAATTTCCAGCCCTCGGAGTGGGAAGATCAGACTCTGCATTCAGATCTGAGTTTGAATTCATCTTCTTTAGTTTACTTGTCCTCTGACTTTGGTCAAGCTATATAACCTCTTTCACTTCTGTTTTCTTATCTCTCAAAATAGGAGAATTACAGCCTGCTGCTAGATTGTTTGATCAGGTTAAATAATTAGTGTCTATAAGATGCCACGTACAGTCACAAGCTCAGTGAGAAATGGGCTGTCACCTGTTCTTCTGCAACTCAGTGCTTGACAAGACATGTGGGAAAGCCAGTCCCTAATTTGTGTGTGATGCAAGTAGGAACAAAATTAATGTCTTGCCTTTCCCTAGCAGTATACTTACAGCTTTGCTTCATTTACTTCTTTCCTCCTTTCCTTTCCCCTTTCCCATCCTCCACCAAAAGATCCTGAGACTCTCTCAGAATAGTAGATTCAAATTACTTTAAAGGTTGGCTCATCCTCATGAAATGATAGTAACATAAAAAAAATCTGTGCACATCCCACAATACATTGTATTTGATTTACACACACACGTGTGCACACATACACACACACAATCAGGCTACCTTCCACTTGCAGAGGGATAAGGACCACTTTTTCTGAGTTTTCACTCACTGAGCTTGAGAACAATGTCTCTTACACAGACTTTCACCAGGCTTCGTGCATGGTGTTTTTAATTGAATTTCGGCTTTGTGGCCATAGATATAGTCTCCTAATAGAAGAGAGAAAGTGGAGACATAGACATTCCGCTGAGATATTGGTGTCATCATATTTTAGTTGGAAAGGACTTAAGACAGCATAGAGTCGTAATATTATATGGGTGAGAATCCATGATGTTGTAACTTGGACAAGAACATGGACCTTCTGCCGTCTTGTCCACAAAGGTGAAGAGGCAACTGGGCAGGGGATGGTAGGGATCCTTCTTGCTTGAGTTCCATGTTCTTGCTAGTTTTCATTGCTCAGTTGCCTTTAGTTTATGTCCATGAGGCCTCTCATGGGAAGGTCACTCTGTCCTGATAGATTGAGTTTCTTATCAGCAAAAAGCTCTGGACCCACTCATATTTCCCAGAGTTTTCTGCTGACCTGCTGACACTTTATATAATTGAGACCTAAGAAACTACTGAATATAAAATCCTTATTGTTATTGTTTGCCCTCGAGTTCCATAGGAAGGGGTGCTGTCTCAGGCTGTCTAAAGCCAGATCTGAACAAAGATAGGGTGACATGCTGTGCTGCTGGTCCTCCACAGTTGAAGGGGATTTCCAACTTAGCTTTATATTCAAGGCAGATGAGTTCAAATCTTGCCTTTACCAGTTATTATCTTTGTGAATTTGGGGAGAAACTGTACTTTTTTGTGTCCAAATTTGTTTATCTGTAAGTAAGTTCAGTATTTATTTTAAGGTTTCTGTTTTAGAATTGAATGAGCTAATACTCTCATTTATACCTAAACTAGTGATCTCATGGTTCTATGCTGGTGCCTTGGTAGTTGATTACTAAGGGACTCCGCAGTGAGATTGGGGGTGGGGGACCCTGGATAATAGAGCTTATATTCCAGGATATGCTTGTAAAAGACTGGATGTGCAGTGGATTTTTAGTAAATATCTACTCCTTTCCTAATCTGCATTGATTGTGTATATATCTTTATACTAATATATGAACAATTTTTATTGCAATTTAAATATCTTTGTAGTATTTACAATATCTAGTTATAAAAATACGTGAAATAAAAAGATTTGAATTTATTTTCTTTTCAATAAGCAAAACAAAATAAAATAGAAAAGAAAAAAGTTTTGAAGGAGTAGAAATAATTTTATTTCTGTGGAATCAATTCCTTGTAATAGGTTTTTTGTTCATGTTGTTAAAAAGCATATAAAATTGATAGGTGGTGAAATACTGGAAATGAGGAAACAGTGGAGACATACTACCTCTAAGGCAGTCAATTTGTTACCAAGTCCAAACTCGTTCTGCTTGCTGCATGACAGGCCGATTAATCGGGAGATGAGATGTTGGAGTAAGGAAAAGAGACTTTATTTGTAAAGCTGGCAGACCCAGAAAATGGCATATTGTTATCCAGTAGAACTCTCTTCCCCAGGGCAGAATTCAGTCTCCTTTTATACTAAAAAGCGGCAGGGATGTGGCTGGTTGTTGCAAACTTCTTGCTGTATGAATTGTTTGTCCTTGAAATCCTTTGTTCCTGCAGCTGTCCATGTGGGTCAAATTATGGTGCCCCTGTAAAACCTCCAAAAAAAAAGAAAGGTTATTCACTATTTTACAACTTGCCATCTATACATAAGTGTAGAAGAGCAAATATCCTTAAAGATCAGAGCCCGGAGAATAGGCCCTCCTGGATATTTCAGGCTAAAGGCAACTTTCTTTTACAAAAGGTGCAGAGATAGCAAGTCTGAGCCTAGAAAACAAGGTACAGGATTAAAGCCAAATGAACACATCTAACATGGAGTGAAATTTGTTCTTTCTATTACAATTTCTTTTTCTCCCTCATAAATAATTTTAGTAAGAAACATGAGCAATTTTTTTATTTTTGCTTCTTAATAAAGGACTACAACTACAATTTAGTGAGCAGGGATGCTGTGCGTGCCTTGGTGTCACAGCAAACTCTTGTTGGTGGTGCAACATGCCTGATGCCCCGTGAGTGTTGGTGAGGGTCCCCCTAACCAGGGGCTCTATTCAGGAACCACCATATGCGCGTTGACCTCTGGCACCTCTTTTTCAGCTGCAGGAAATTTTTTCAGATTCTATGATAGAAAAATCACTCCAGCTAGGGATAATCAGGGAATAAAGGAAGAGGAAAAGGGCTTGAAGTAGAGTAGAAGAGAAAGACAGAAGCTCAGGGAGCCTGGGGGCTTGGCAGCGCTGCCTCGGGAGAGAGAGGAGCAGAGGTGTGGATGGGACCGGCTACGGAAACAGCTCCTGCAGCTTTCCCTGCACCCAAGCCACACAGCTTTTAATAGGGCCCAGGACTCTCTCCTGGCTGGATGTCACCCTGGGCAGAACCTTGAGAATCGAAGGTAAGGGGTGGGCAGCACTCACCTAGGGGGTCACTGAGGACTTTGGTCAAGTCCACATTGACTTTTCCAGTCAAGTGCCTTCACCTGTTCTTTATCTCAGGATCTGAGAAGCAGGAGCAAGGAACTCAGGGAGAGATGCAGGAAGATATCTGACTGTGTTAAGAGACGACAGTCACAGTGACACTGGGAGCGAAGACACTTGCAGCAAAGTAAAATAACTTCACAACTATTGCATCAGAGCTGCATGTGTGAGAGAGCCTAAGCCTGTCTCAGAGTGCAGGGGACAAGCGGAATGGAATGGTAAAATTAACACTGACAATTGAAATTTTGTTAAATAGCCTGCTACTTTTAATTTTATCACTTCAATGTATGCAGGTGTATTTCTATGAGCATTTATAGGTTCACACAACCCCACCAGCCCCTCTTGCCCCCATGGGGGATGGGATTTCTCAAGCACAGTGCCCCTCCTGCTTGCTTGGGCCACGCTGCGGGTCCTCACCTGGGGCCGGACTGCTACAGTACACTGAGTCCCCGAGGCACGGCCTGGGATACATGACAGGAACAACTGTGCTCTTGGCTGAGGGCCTCCATTTCCCCCTGCAGTGTAAGAATGCCGGTGACTCAGTTAGAAGCATGCATCCAAGCCGTCCTTCCGTGTCATCACCATCTAGAAGCGGTGCCTGAATCTTCTGAATTTCTGCAGAATGTGGTTTACAATCACCTTGAACAAGTGAGTGTGTGTCCTCTTTCAAGTGGAGGAGTTACTGCCGTTTTCCTGGAACTTACTCATCACTAGTCCATCTGATTTTTCTGTGCTAGGATTCAGTATGGCCTGCTAATAACTCTGCAGTCAGATCTAGAAACCCTGATGAAGAGGATTATTTATTTTCTTTCTTTATATGATAGTATTTTACTTTCAAATTTCTGAGTTTTCAGTTCTTGGAGGAATTTTTTCGGGGGTTGGAGAAACAACTTTGCTCTTACCATCTTTGTGACCTGTTGCTATATGCGTCTCACCTGTCTTCTGTCACTTGTGAGGCGGTTCTATTTTTGACCCTGTCCGGGTTGTTCATATATTAAAACATAAAATCTGTAAAAGTACAGTCCCTTTTACTCTGAAGACATTCCACAAATACTCCTTTAATCTGGGTATGGTTTTAAGAAGACACAATAATTGGAATATATACTTGCAGGTTGCCAGTGCAAAATCCCCAAATTAATAGTCGAGCTTAACATCTAAAATCTTTCTAATCTACCATGGATTTGTATGGATAAGTGAAGTAGTTTGCTAAGAACTCAATCCTCCCAAGCTGATGCTCTGCCAGATGGTGGAGCCGAGGGACGAGGGTGTGTCCTGCCCTTCCTGAGCTGACAGTTTCATGGCAAGGACCTTCACCAGGTGAAGAAATTGAAGTTTCTTCTAAGAACAGTGGGTCTGAAATGAGTCCAAAAGCGTGGGAGAGACACAATCACATTTGTCTCAAGTAGGGGAGAGTGGCTGTGGGGCCACTTGGGAGACTCATGAGTCCAGGTGGGCAGTGTTGTTGGCTTCCACTTGAGCGGTGGGACGGTCAGTGGGTAAAAGCGAACAGATTGAAGGCATGTTTAGATGGTAAAGAGGAAAGGATCAATGATTTCTGTGAAGGTAGGATGGAGTAAGGCCCAGGTTTCTGGGTGGATTAATGAGTTAAATAATGGTCCTGCTGTGTTCTGAGGAGGGAAAGCAGCAGAGGGAGTTCTGGGGGAAAACTGATGAGTTCAGCTGTGGGTAAAGTGAAAGGCTGTTAGATGTGTGGTCTGGGAGCTCTGGTGAGAGCCAGTAGTGAGTAGGGGGCGGGGAGAGAGACTTTCAAATCATTTTGTCTTGTGAAAATACATACAAGAATGAGTAATGACACAACCCCTGTATATTCTGGATTTAAAACCCAGTAACATTTTGCTATATTGACTGCAGGGGTTCTTAATTTTTTAATAGAAATAAAATAAATAGAAACAAAATAGTGGAGTTAATGAATATCTTAGAGTTGATGTGTGTCCTTGTATGTATTTTCATACCTCATCTGTTTATAAACATAATCTACAAAAAGTTAACTTGCTTAGCATTAGAGTTAAACAGAGGGACGTGACACACTCTGTTGGTGGTTCAAGGTGATTTCTTGGGCAAATTATGTAGCCTCTCTGTGCCTTAGTTGCATCTTCTGTGACTGCCCCCATGCCCCTCATCACAGCTGATTTCCTAGACTAGAAGTTGGGAGGGAGGCTGCTGAAGGGAGTAAGAGGTGGCAACTGCTAGGGTCACTGAAGAGAGAGACAAAAACAGATTAAAGCCGAGAAACTGAGTGCTAATACCCTCAAAGGAGAAAGAATCCCTTAGTTTTTTGAGCCACTTAGCCTAAGAGAACGAAAATCATGTGGATCCAAAGCTCTTGAGCATATGAGTATTGTGGGTGGGAGGGTTTCATCAGAAAAGGGTTGAGAAAAGGCCTTTGGTTTCCCTTTACGTTTCCAGTAAGGATGAGGCGCAGAAGAAAAACCACCCGTTTCACAGTTGAAGGTGCTGTTTTGTGCGAAACTGACCGAAGGTTGGAAACCATTCATCAGTGGTGCTGGCAAAAGAAGAGACTTCTGGATTGGGTGGGGCACTTGCTGTGACTTCCAGGTGACCTGCTGGCTGGGGGCTGTGAGGCGGGCAGTAGGTTTGCAGTGTGACCTGGGTATAATCCCTGGCATTGAGGCTGCTGATCTGACTAGCAGAGCTGGGCAGACACCGTCCTAACGGGGCTGCTCGGGATGAGGCCTGGGACACCTGCCATGCTGAGGGCGAGAGGAGAGCTCCCCTGAGGTTGTGTCCCTGTGAAGATTAGAAACGTCCTCCTGCAGGGGAGGAAGAGCCTCTGAGCAGCGGGCCGGATGCACAGGCAAGACCAGCCTGAGCACGGAGATTTCAGGAAGCCGGAATTCATACAGGCCCGAACAGCCTTGTTCCTGAGAAACTGGAGGGAAAAGATGCTGCAAATGCAGGCTAAGTTCAGACACTATTGTGTGTCATGAGTGATAGGAAAAGACTGTTCAGGTAGCCACGAGAGAACCCTGTGGTTGTCCCAGTTGGGCGTCACACAGGAGGGAGGAGCAGAGTTATATACTTTGCCACTTATTAGCTGTGTGACTTTGAGCAATATCACCCCACTTCTCTCTATATATATCTACATCTGTAAAGAGACACAGTGACAAGCTCGTGTCATCAGAATGCTTTGTTTAGCTCTGATCCCCTTTGTCCAGTCCTGTCAGTGCTGCCCTGCAAGGTTCTGCAGCGGCTGCTCTTGCCCTGTGATGGGAGGGCATAAAAGGGCATTGTAGCACCCGAGGGCAGAAAGGGGTTGCTTTAAAAGCAGACATGTAGCCTCCTGCAGCTGCAGACCTGCAGGCAGTTTGGTTCATGGTCGTGGAGAGGACTTTGGAGGCCTTAGCGTCGTCTTAAGACTTGTTTTCCCTTGGGGACCTGATTTGCCTTTGCAGATTAATGTTGAAGATTTGGGCTTCTGGCAAAGCTGTTTTCAGAGATGGGTATATACGTAAAATATCATAAAATAAAATGATTTATTTAACGTGAGCGACTTTGCAGCTGTTGGGAAGAGCTGTGTTGGCCTGGTCTCCACGGGGGACACCAAGGGTCAGCAGAGCGTGCGGGAGGGAAGGCAGCCTGCAGTGCTTCTGCGGGGGGTTCTCCCCAGCATGGTGCTCTGCTGAGTTGACTCTTCTCTGAGTTTGGTTGCCAGAGGAGCAGACAGCAAAGTAATGAGTTCTGGAGGGATTGTATAATGACAGGAAGAAATAGGAACCTGGAGATTTTCTGGACTAAAACACGCTTTTGGTTCCTGATTCTCTGTGTTCCATTACAGAATTGATGAGTTGTGTCTATTCTGGGACTTCATTGAAATAAACGTTCAGCCTAAATGTTAAGGGATTTGGTTTATTTGGCTGGAGGACTCGAGCCGGGATGACAGCCTCTCAGATCACTCTGAGGGACTGCTCCCAAGAGGTAGGGGAGGAGCTAGGATAAATAGAATCTTTACAACAAAGATCAGGTAATTGGAACAATAAAATATTGCTTGTTATCTAAAGAAAACCAGATATCTCAAGTTCAAGTATTTACTGCTTTTCTATGTATGGTGGGAAGCAAACATTTGCGTCATTGAATTCATTCCTTTGGCAAGCCCCTGGCTATCTAGGGCCAGTATCCTGTCCTTTCTTACTCTGAGTCTGCTCAGAGGGCACCACTGTGAGTGGCTGAGAGGCCGGGCTGTAGGCATGTACTCGCTGGGGTTTGGCAGCAGCCGCTGATGACTCGGATTCAGCATTCTTTGTTTACTGTCATGGTTGCAGTATTTTCATGCACATTGTAGTATTTTCATTCACAGTGTTCCCCCTTGGTCCTAAATTCGACCAATATTTTGAGAGAAATTTCATGACCAATTTTGTCCCACATTGCTAGGATGGCTCATTCCTAGTTCAGGTGAAGAATCTTCTGAGTTGCCATTCAAGGTGTTAGTTTTTTTTATCAGGCCCTGTTGATACTAAAAGTTCTCTGGATCACCTGTCTTACTACTCTATTATGATCCAGGAAGTGTTTAACCTTCTTTGCTCATTCCCATACCTAGAATCACACTATTATATTTATTTTATTCAGGGTTATAAATTTTATCTGTTTCTTCAAGATGTTTAGCCATCATCAATCTTGTGGGCCTAGTTACATATTGGGAAATGTAATAGACAACAATTTTGTAAAATAGACAGGATATAAGTAATACAGCTAGTAACGTTAATAAAGTCACGAGTAAGAATTTAATAGTCGAGAAGTTGTATTTTTGGGTTAAAATTTTGCTTGTGTTTCTGAGTTTGATCCTATGAGAAAGTTCATATTTATGGTCAGGGTCAGAGCAGGTATTAATTGGCCAGTTGAAATCTCCCACCTTGTAAGATCAACAGTGGCCTAAACAGAACTATAATTTCTTTTTAGAATAATGTTTCTGAGGGCTATCTAGTTAGAGCCTTGGAGTAGGGAAACCCACCAAGGTAACACAGAAGTACTAGACATAGGTAATTTATCATAAACTTAACAATTGGAGTAGTTCATAATCAAAGGTTGGAGAAATTATCAAAGTAATTGGTATACAGTCCTGGTCCGGTGTCTTGGGTCAGCAGTCTAGCTCAGATGTCGTCTTCTTCTCATCCTGGTATGGAAGCTTTTTCTCCATTTGGGCATTGTTTTAAGGTGAGCAGCGCTCTATAGGCCAGTGCACTGCAGGGGCTGTTTCAGATAGGAAATGAATCCGAGACTCCGTTTCCTTCAGCTTTGGTGTGTATGGTCTAGTTAAGAGTATCTGAAAAAGGGTCTTTCCATTCAGGTTGGAGACAGTTCTTTAAGTCATGCCTGTTGCAGTATGTATAATCCCCTGGCTGCAGGTCATGGGGCATTGGAATTTTACCCAAGGATAGATTACTGAGCTTCAGAATCAAACCTAGAGTATTCTTTTCATAATTCAATTAAACTGTACAGCAGTGTGACATAACAGCAAGGAATGATCTGGGAAGTGTCTTAGTAAATATGGACCTCAATTAACAAAACTAGAATTTAATATCGACTAAAATATAATTTTTTTCTCTCTAAAGTTACCCTCAGTTTTCTCAAATATAGCCAAATCAAGATTAATTTCTTTACAAATTAAATCTGATTATTTGATCATATAGGCTTTTTAAATTGACTGTGTTGGAAGTTTTAATACGGAGTCTCAGGGTAGAATGTTAATAAGGTTTTCTAAGGCCAAGAAAGCCACGTCAAGGCTTTTCATGGATTTTTGCCTTACAGATTTAGGTAAATTCTTTTCTCTTTAAAATCCTTAAAATACCTTTATACTCCTATATCTCTTAGGAGATGATCTCCCTAATTTGTCTGATAGAGCCACTGGGGACCTAAGTATTTTTAGTCTTTTGAGGGATCAGATAGAGAGAAAAGATAACTGTTCCAAGTCTGTATACATAGTTATAATTTATCAAATTGCTGTGAACCATAACTAGCTTAAGGAGAAGAGATTCTTTATGTCTGGGAAACAGGTTAAAAGGCAGTAGTATTTCAAACAATATCAAAAATTATAACCATATTCAGCTGGTTAATCAGTCCCATGTAACTAATTCTTTTAATGAGAGTTTTCATTAGAACTTTAAAATGTCTTACCCAGTTTAGTTCAGTGCTGTAGTTTGAAATTTATTAGAAATCAGTAAATCTCCTTGAAGAGAAAGCATTTTGCAAAACCATCAGAAGAAAACAATTAACTGTCTATAAATGACAAAAGATTTAAAAGCATGGTTAAACACCGTTACACTATAATCAATAAAGAAACCTGTTCACTATACCCATAATTATCACTGGTAACATTTCAGATAAACCAGAATTTTAGGGAGTCCATATAATTTCTACAATACCTATATTAATAATATTTCTCATTCAATATAACCTTAGAAGTTTTATGATTCATTTGACAATTCCATGTTATTTAAAATGCCAAATGAAACTTTATAGTTAAAAATCTCTCTTTGGGATGTTTCAGGGGCCTTCTGTAGCATCCCAAACTTAACTGGAGATTAAAAGAATTTTAATTAATTAAATTAATTTTTATTTAATTAATTAGAATTTTATATTTGGGGAGCTTTTTGAAAGATTTCAGAACACTTGATCAGATAAACATATAGATCACTGTAATGTAGTACTAATTCATTAACAAGAAAATATGTCAAATGTAAAGGCAGAACAGATCAGCTAAGTGGTATAAGAAGTTTTACAATCTGTTACTGAAGGTGGATTAATATTTTAAGAAAAATTTTTCCTCTTAACAGAGAGAAAACCAAATCTAATCTTGTTCCAGCTAACTTCTAAGATTCATTTACGTTGCCCAATTTGATTCTAAACTTAGCCAATTCTGACCACGTACAAAACTTTCCTCAGGGTTCCTTTTCCACAAGCCTTCCACAGCTTTCTATACTTATATTAGTGTGTCCCTTATTTTGTCTTCCATTCAGAGGTAACCAGCTTCAGGAGAAAGTCACTATTTTTCATTAACAAAGTATTATTCCATTCTTACATCTTCCTTTACGCATTTATATTACTTTCCTAGGATACTGAGATCATTCCCTTACTAATAGAGACTATTTCTGTGTGATACCAACCATTTATTAATATTTCTAAACACCTTTAGTTTCACTGTAAGAGGAAGTTAAATGTTAAGTAATTCATATTTCAATCTTATTTTATCTGAAAATGGCATAGATATTTAATAAAATCTTGTCATTTAACTTAATTTAGCACAACTCTAGAATTTAAAGATATCAAACATTTAGAGATTATTTTAAGCATACATTTTAAAAATATATTTTAAATATTTACCCAAAGCTCTCATCTCATTTGCATTTAATTTACTTAAAATTTTACCACAGCACATTACTGTTATTTTTTTTTTGACAAATCTGCAACAGATATAACAGGATCTTATTTGACTTTCATTAAACCTAGGTACAGTAACGGTATTATAGTTAAGATGGATGATTTTAAAGATGTCTATATTTATTAGAACATACTTAAACTAAACAATATCAAATATTACTTTAATACTGAATATTTTCCAATTCACATGACACTGAAAGTCAATTTGTTAAGTTTTTATTTTAAAAATACTTAATTTTTAAGCTCTTATATTTTTACATCAATTAAGCAGAGCTCTTTGACTTGGAAATTTTTTTTTTTAGCAGTAGAAATATCTCACTTCTATAATCTGTATGCAGGCTTATAAACAGACAAAAGCTAGAGATCTCATAGCTTCACTTTAAAACTTACTTATATTTATAATAATAGTTGGAGTAAGCTGAATTTGCTTGCTCAAATCACTAAGGCTTACTATTTATGAAACAGATAATTAAGATTTCCTCACAAAGTCTGAAGGACCCGTCAGAGTTCTGAGTTCTAAAATGCCAAAAATTTCATGGCCTCAAGTTTTATTTCGTTGAGCTAATTAGGCTCAGTCCTAGGTCACTGTTTGTTGTATTTATATTTCTGATCTGCAAGACAAAGACACTCTCTTCCAGGTCCCCAGATAAATGCTCTGTCACCCAGACCCAATTTTATCTCCTTAATTGGCATTTTTGTATCAGTGAGAAGAGCTGTAAACAAAGAATTCCATGTTTTAAAACTAAGGTTTTCTTTATTTTGTCTTCCAAAGCTTGCATAAGACATTTATTAAGGTCTCTTTTCCTTGAGTTATAAGTTAAACCCAGGGTAAACCTATATTTTTTTTTTTAGCTACTCAAATTACTTTTTAGATTTACGTTATATTGGACGTCTCAAGTAACTATATTGGTTTCCTTTAATTTGTTCAATTAATATTTTCAGAGGGATAGACATGTGCCCAGCCTTATAATACCAAGAAGGGGAAGCGTTTTTCCACTGAAACATATCTATCCCACAACATAAGCAAAAGGTTTATATAAAGACCATCTAAATATACCAATTTCACAAACTTTTATCTCAATTTTATTAAATCTTATACCTTTAATTTTTATATTTATTAAGTTTAATCAATAATTCTTATTTCTAGAAGGAGTGACAGAAACCTTTTTTTTGTGGGTGTACATTGTATATAATTTTATAGAAGTCTCTAGGATGCCCAAGTTTCAGCCTAAGAGCTTAGGCCCTTCTCGATTTTTAATTTCATTAATTGGTCTGTTGTCCCAATCCTTGATCAAGTATTTCAGTCTACATATAAATATATTTTAAACTGTGGTAAATAAAACGGACTTGTTTGAACTTTAATGTTGGGGGGGAGTAGGTGAACTCTTTGGCCCTTTTTTTTTAACTTTACGTAGTGTAGTATCAAAACCCTGTATGTAAATCCAAAAATGTCCATTTTATTTATCTCATTCAAAATAACCATATAAAAATATTTATCCTTTTGGGATAAGCCACTTATCTGTTTTTTTGACATTTTTACAATCCTTTTTCCAGTTATTCAACCTAATTAACATTAATTATACTAAGTTTTTATTAGCATCTCTAGAAACATTTATCAGAAAGGAAAAACAAAAATGTAGCTTTTCAAACCAGTTATATTTTTATATCTGAGTTCTTAGGTTAACCATTAGATATATTTTTCTGCATTTAAACTTTATTTTAATAGGTACCAATAAAACAGCCGTTTATAATGAGATCTCTTTAAACTTTCACCAATTTAAAAGTTTTTCCAAATTAAAAAATCCATCATATGGCCATCAATTTATATATATATAAATAAATATATATATATATATATATATATATATAGTGATTTTAAACCAATAAGATGAAGAGGCCCTTCCACATGAGAGTCAGGGTGTTGCCTAAATAAAATTCAAAGGTTTACTCTCCAAAAGCTTAAAGCCTTCGTGGTCCAGGCTGATGCAACAAAGTTTAAGATGGCAAAATATCTGAAAATTGGTACAATCAAAGAATTGCTTAGAATCCCAATTTATTTGCGTGGCCACCGTATGTACACAATACTTGAACTTTTGTATGGCAGAGTCCAAGGTTTCCTTTAAAAACTAAACTAAACATATATATACTTACATGCACACACTTAAAACATCTAGAGAAAGATAAAACGTTTACATTTCAAGGACACAGGAAGAGAAATCCAAGTTCCCACTAAAGGGGATTTTGTTTTTATAAGTTCAGAATGCCAAAAAATGTTTTTATCAGGCCTGGTTATTTCCAGAGTGAGTTTTTTTTTTTCTTATTCCCGATTAATGTTGTAAGTTTTGTATGTACATAAATCTGGCTGGGGTTTTACTTGGAGACTGGCAATCTGTCATTTCTTTTTCTTTTCTTTTCTGTTCTTTATTTTTTTTTTGAATGTTCTATTCCCCATTGTAAGGTCGGGTTCTCAGAATAAATTTGCTAGTAAGATTTCCCACAGGGACAACTCTGTGGCATGAAGTCTTTGTGTCTACCACTCCTGGAAGATTCCCTGTCACCCGAGAATGCTGTTACCAGCCAGGAGGATGGTCCAAAATTTGGAGTTGAAAGTTTCCTCATAAGAGTTTTACTTTTATCCTGAAAAATTCAATGGAGGTAACCAAATTGAGGAAAACATTAGACCAGCCTCTTACCTAACCACTCAGTCCTGAACCCAGTGTCTTTCAACTTGGACCCACTCGGGATGTCTCCACTGGGTGGGTAATTCACCTCAGTTTCTTTCAACTGGAGGGCCACGTACCTGGATACACCACCAGATAAAACTTAGGATCATCAACCAATATGTGAGATCTGAGAACCAGGAGAGACTCAGCCAAATTCATCTGGACCCCCCGAGGAGGCGGATGAGCACAAAGGGCCACTGCTGGTACCAAGGCTCTGGTTACTTGGAGAGTTCAGGTGGAGAGAAATCTGCTGTGGTGCTTCATGGTGCCCAAAACTGTTGACTGAAATAAACGTGCAGCCTAAAAGTTAAGAGTTATGTTTCATTTGGCGGGAGGACTCGAGCCAGGATGACCGTCTCTCAGAACTCTCTGAGGGCCTGCTCCCAAGAGGTTGAGGAAGAGCTAGGATATATAGGAGCTTTACAACAAAGACCAGGTTGTTGGAACAATAAAAGATTACTTGTTATCTAAAGAAAGCCAGGTATCTCAAGTTCAAGAATTTAGTGATTTTGTATGAATGGGAGGAAGCAAATATTAGGACTCACTGAATTCATTTTTTAGACAAGCACCTAGCTATCTCGGGCCAGTAGCCCGTCCTTTCTTATTCTGAGTCTGCTCAGAGGGCACCATTGTGAGTTGCTGCAGTGGCTGGGCTGCAGGCCTCTCCTCGCCGGGGAGTGGCGGAAGCCTTTAATGACTTGGTATCAGTATTCTTTGTTTACTGACATGGTTGCAGTATTCTCATTCACATTGTAGTATTTTCGTTCACAGACCGAATATGGATAATCTGCAAACTTGGAAAGCAACTGAGATGGAATTACTGCAGATACCTTCTGCTTTAATAAGCCGTGTGCAAACATAAACACGGAGGAAGCATACACTTGGATTTGGAGGTGTAGGAAAGGGATCCTGCACATTGCAGGAGAACGCAATGCAGAATTCCTTAAGTCCACCTTTCTTTACTGTAGTGGTTTCTGAGAACAGTTTATGGTAATTAAACAACATTGACAAACGGTGGCACACATTGCTTTTAAGGGATGGCCGGCTGCAAACTTTTATATTGGACAGGTGGAATTCATAGGCAAGTGGTCAGGTGGATGGGAGAGAGATGGAGCCAAGGCCTGGGCCCAGATTCCGGTTTAAATTGCCATTTCTTCACCATAGGGCCTTGGAATAGAATGCATACTCTCAACCTGTTGGTGAATCTGTGAAATGGGCATGATAATATTCATTTCTTCCTGGGATTGTTGTAAGATCTAAAGAGTATTATAGCACACATGAAGCATTTAACACCCTGGCACTTAGCAGTGTTCACTGTGTGGGGCCGCCCCGCTTAGCGTGCGTCAGAGCCGTAAAGGCAGCATTTGTCTGTTGAGGATGCACTTGTAGCCCCTTGGCTAGGTTGTGAATTTGTTGATTTCCTTTAATACTTGTAACTCTGTGTGACATGGGCAGTTATTTTCATGGACAGATGAGGAATCTCAGGGTAAAGAAGACTGTGTAATTTGCCCAAGGTCAGACCATAATTTTGGGTGCAGGCGCCTCAGTTCAGCATGGGCCCCTGGGCCTTCTGCTCTCTCCGTTCAGCACCAGAGCCAGATATGGAGTTGGCTGTTTCCCTGCCCAGAATATCCGGCAGGACCCAAGACACACCTGGCCCTGTGCTGCTTGAGCAAAAACTCCGGAGGAGAGGGAGTTACAAAAGGGATAAACATAAAAACAGACGACAGCAAACTGTGATCAGCTCTGAGAAGGAAAGGAACACGTCTCGCCGTGCAGAGCTGGGAGCTTTCCCGTCTGGGCTGCTCTGGGGGTGTTCATCTCAGCTAAACAAGTTCTGCTGTTGCAGCAAGGCAGGAAGGCAGGGCGCATGTGGGCAGGTAGACAGGGCCTCATTGATCGTACTCATTCCCCATTAAGCGGCAGCTTTCACGGGCACTTACCTAGTAAACATTGGCCATAATCTTCACGCAATTTGCTTGGTAGTTTTATTGACCCCAGCTTTGAGATGAGGTCATTGAAGCTGGGGAGTTTGTTGCATGCCCGTGATTACCTTGCAAATACCCCCACTGGTCTTTCAACCTAGACTGGTGTGGCTGTCATGCCCCATCCCTGTGAATGGCATCGTGTAGCTTCTCCCAAGTGGCCCAAATGACTGACATTGATATGCTTAATTCGTAGGAAATGGTATGTGGCAATAAGAGAAAAAGATAGTAAGAAATTGTTTGGAAAACAAGAAAAAAACCTATTCTTCCCCAGCTGGGGGAGCGTAACCTGTATCACCCACCCTAATCACTGCCTGTCACCTCCTCCCTGAGGATTCTGTGTTCAGAAGCCACTCTGAGCCTTGGGAGAACATTTTTCCTCATGACACTTTTGACTAGGACCCGCGACATCTCTGTCCCTGGTTAACACTCTCTTCAAAGCCGTTTAAATTTTTTGCAGGTTCCTCCACTCTGATGTAAGAATACCCTGTATAACTTCTTGATGCAGTTCCTTAATGAAGATCTTGTGATGGAAACCTAGCCAAAACTGGGATGTATGCACATAGTGACTGCAACTTCAGCACATTGTGAGTTCATAATCAGAGGGGTGGGTGACTCAGGAAAGGCTTTTTTAAGGTAACAAGGGGAAAGTGAAAGGACGCTTGCTGTGTGAGAAAGAAACATCTCCGTCACAGCCAGCAAGACACCTGTGTTCATGATGGGGTGTGGCGAGTGCAGAGTTCTCACAAAGAAAGAAGTGATGTGATGGGAGGGAGGACAGTTGGGTAATTTATTGGGGAGGAAAAAAGTGGGCTGAACATTTCCTGGTTGAACAAGAGGATTGTGACATGACGTGCTTGTATTTTGGAGAGAAGGGTTTTGTGGGGACAGGCCTAGGAGTACGCTGTATGGCTGGGGAGTCAGCACAACAGAGAAACACAGAGAACCGGGCAGACCCCAAGGCCCAAGCTGGGGGAGAGGCTGCCCGCAAATTGGAACCCTGGAAGCTGGTTCTGTCCCTTAGCTGGGGCCTCAGACGTCACTTCACAGCCCAGTCCTGTTGATACAAGAATAAAAAACGTTGGGCATGAGAAGGGCTGTGTCCCAGGCTTTCGTTGAGCCCCTGGGATGTGCCCCACCAGATTTTGTTCTTTGACTTCATGCAGTAAAGAATTCAAGAGCAAGCCAGTGTTGAGTAAAGGTATATATATTCAGACAGATACATTGAAATGCAAGAGAAACGTCACGAGGTGTGGGGGTTTCATGCACAGATTAGAAGTAGGTACACACCCCACAGACAGAAGGTCTGTCTTCTCCAAAGAGGGACAGAGAGTGGTGACCGCGAGGTGGCGCTGTGTTGCTTGTTTTCTTGGGCTTGGTGGTTTCATATGCTAATAAGTAGAAGGACCAGCCTTAGGGCAAGGGGCTAGGATTCCCAGGGAGTTGGCCATTTCCCACCCTTTGACCTTTTGTGGCTATCATTGGGACTGCCATGGTGCCTGGGGCATGTTATTCACCAGGTTACTATTACAATGGATGTTTACTGAATCTCAAGATCTGCTAGAAGTTAAATCTCTTCATCCTGAGCCTCAAGGCCTATTGGGGGTTGAATCCTTCACCATTTTGATGTCAATTGCTGCGGCCTTCCTTGAATGGCTGTGCTCTTCCCCCTTCCATCCTGTATCACTGTGATGACACAAAGACAGCAAAGGCCGGGCCCTAACCGTGCTCCTGCATTTAACGGCAGGAGGTGTGGTGTGGGCTTATGATGACTCTGAGTGGTGAGAAGGATGTTTCAGATTTTCCCACGTGAGACATGGCGACTTACCAGCAGCCTCCCCAGATTTATCTCACGGGCATTATCGCTTGTGTTGTTATGGAAACAAAAGGCCAGCCAAGAAATAAGAATCACACAGAGGGTTGGAGTACTGAGATTTATTACGCTGGCGGGCTCAGAGGGGTTTCATTTCCAAAGCTCTGAGCACCTCCAAGACGTGCACATGAGGTTTTATAGGGTTAATTACAAGTATGGGGCTAATACCCAATAAGGCTCAAACAACAAAAAGCAAGGAATCAGTACACTGAAGCTTATCAATTTGGAACAGATCACGTTACTGACAACTGTTGACCTTGGATTTTCGGGGTAGCTTATTAGCCCAGTACACTGACACTAAACTTCAGATTTACCAGGTAGCCCAGCAAAACTTAGATCAGGAAACCGACACTTATCACACTTTGATTTGTGACTTAGCTTGTTAGGCCAGCTGTGGTTTTCCTTCAGTGTCACTTATCTTTTGAATTTTTCTTTTTTTCTTTTTTTTAATATTTAATCCAAATTTAATATCAGGGTTCTTTGGGAAAGAAATTTCTCTTTTACTTTTCTTTGGTGATCTTTTAGGGGGGCAGTTAATTAGATGTATTTACCTGTTAGTGGAAGCCCTGGGGCTTCAACCCAGGACCCCGTGCACGCTAAGCACACGCTCTACCACCCGC
This sequence comes from Vicugna pacos, assembly GCF_048564905.1. Classification (NCBI taxonomy): domain Eukaryota; kingdom Metazoa; phylum Chordata; class Mammalia; order Artiodactyla; family Camelidae; genus Vicugna; species Vicugna pacos. The sequence continues at coordinate 88,870 of NW_027328822.1, read as the reverse complement.
CCCATCATCTTTTCTTTTTGGTTTCGCTGCCAAGAATCCTACAGCTGAATTTCTAGTCAGCCTTAACCCCTTCCCTGACTTCATGGAATCCATTTTTATGAGTTTATCTCCCCCTGGTTTCATTTAAGTATTGAATCTCCATTTTCTCTTCACTCTCCGTTTTGCCTTTTGTTGTTATGGTTGTTAAGCTGTGTTTAACAGAATTGTTTAAATTCTCTTTTAGCAAGAGGCTGAATGTAAATAAATATGTAAGCAAACAGCACAATTAAATGCTTTTATACATTCTGAGCTGTTTAGTAGTAACTTAAAAACCGAATTGAATATTAAAGTGATAGCATTTTAAAAATATTTTTTAATTTTTCATAAAAATATAGCTGATTTAAAATATGATATTAGTTTCAGGTGTACAATAGATGCTCCATTTATAGTTACTGTAAAACATTGTCTGTATTCCCTGTGTTGTAAGATACATCCCTCTAGCGTGTTTACATTACATGTTGCAGTTTGTATAAGAAAGTTGGGTAACGCAGGGTCTGGAACGTGGCTGTGTATGACTCAGGTTCACGCTCACCCTGCCTGTCAGAGCTCAGGCCTTCACTCCTTTCTGCAGGGGAGCGAGTGGAGGCAGCTCTCATCAGCGCTGTCACCACCCTCTGAGTGGCAGTGACAGCAGTGACTGTGTGTGGACGTGCAAATTGTTTTTCCAAGAGCTTTATATGCGTTTCTGCATTTAATAATTAAAGCCCTCCTGTGAGGAAGCGTTTTAAGTTTTTAATGCATAATACATTTTATTTTGATATTGATAGATTTCAAACCTCTGGAAAATTTACAGGAGTAGTACAATAAACGCTTAGATACAGTTCACTTTAAAGGGCACTATTTGGCTTTCTGTGTCTGGCTTATTTTAGCATAAAGTTTCAAGGTTCATCCATAATTGTAGCCTGAATCAGTACTTTATTCTTTTTGCTTGATAATATCCTTTTCCTTTGTTTTCGTTTTTGGTCTATTTAAAAATATTTTCATTGAAGTCTTGTTAGTTTATAATTTTGTGTTAGTTTCTTGTGTACAGCACAACACTTCAGCTAAATAGGAACCTACCTGTATTCATTTTCATCCTCTTTTTAAACATAAGATACTATAAGATATTAAATATATTCTCCTGTGCTATACAGTATAAACTTGCTGTTTATTCTTTACATACTCAGTATCTGCAAATCTTCAACTCCCAGTTTATTCCTTCCCACACCCTCTCCCCACTGGTAACCATAGTTTGGTTTCTATGTCTCTGTGTCTGTTTCTGTTCTGTAGATAAGTTTATTTTTTTGTTTCTTTCTATTTTTTTTTTTTAGAGTCCACATGTGAGCAATCTCATATGGTATTTTCCTTTCTCTTTCTGGCTTACTTCACTTAGAATGACATTCTCCAGGTCCATTGATGTTGCTGCCAATGTCATTATTTTATTATTATTTTATGGCTGAATAGTAGTCTATTGGACAAATATGCTACAACCTCTTTATCCAGTCATCTCTCAGTGGACATTTCGGTTGCTTCCATGTCTTGATATTGTAAATAGTGCTGCTGTGTACATTGGGGTGTAGGTGTCTTTTTCAATTAGGGTTCCTTCTGGATATATGCCCAGGAGTGGGATTGCTGGGTCATCTGGGAGGTCAATTTTATGTCTTTAGAGGAACATCTATACACTTTTCCACAATGGCTCCACCAAACTGTATCCCCACCACAGTGTAGGTGTGTTCCCAATTCTCCGCAGACTTTCCAGTATTTATTGTCAGTGAACTTCTGAATGATGGCTATTCTGACTGGTGAGAGGTGATACTTGATTGCAGTTTTGATTTGCATTTCTCTGATAATGATAATGAATATTTTTTTATGTGGCTACTGGCCATTTGTACGTCTTCATTGGAGAAATGTTTCTTTAGGACTTCTGCCAATTTTTGAATTGAATTGTTTGTTTTTCTTTCTTATTAAGTGTAAAAGCTGTTTACATATTCTGGGAATTAAGCCCCTAACAGTTTCATTTATTGTAAATATTTTCTCCCATTCCATAGGTTGGTTGTCTTTTTGTTTTGCTTACTGTTTCCATAGCTGTGCAAAAGCTTGTAAGTTTAATTAGATCCCTCTTGTATATTTTTGGTTGTTTTTCTATTGCTTGAGTAGACTGCTCTAGGAAAACATTGCTGAGATGTATGTCAGATGTTTTGCCTATGGTTGCTTCTAAGAGGTTTATAGTGTCTTGTCTACATGTTTAAGTCTTTAACACATTTTGTATTCATTTTTGTATATTCTGTGAGGGAGTAGTCTAACTTCAATGATTTACATGCAGCTGTTAAGTTTTCCCTACACCATTTGCTGAAGAGGCTGTCTTTACTCCATTGTATGTTCTCACCTCCTTTGTCAAAGTTTCAATGACCAAAAGTTTGTGGGCCTATTCTTGGTAAATGTGTTTATCCGTTCATTGATGGATGGATATTGTTAGTAACTTTTGGCTACTCTGAATGATACTGCTATGAATATTGATGTGAAATTTTTTATGAGAATATGTTTTCATTCTGTTGGCTGTACATTTGCCCCGCCATATCTGTAGTTTCCACTACATGAATCCAGATGGTTGATTGTAAAGGGACTCGAACATCCTTGGATTATGGTATCCAGGGTGTGGGGTTCCTGAAACCAACCCCCCAAGGATATTGAGAGATGACTCTATATGTAGGAGTGGAATTGCTGAGACATATAACTCTAAGCTTTTGAGGAAATACCAGACTTCTCCAAAGAAGCTGCAACATTGTTCCTTTCCCCTGGCCGCATATGAGGTTTCTCTGCCTCCTGAACGACATTTGTTATTGTCCATGTTTTGGTTATAACCATCCTAGTGGGTGTAAAATGAGATCTCATTTTGTTTTTGACTTCCCTAGTGATGCTGAGCATCTTTTCATATGATTATTGGCCATTTGTATATCTATTTAAATTCGTGGTAAATTTAAAAATTGGGTGTATTTTTTTGTATTGTTCAGTTGTAAGCATTCGTTATATATCCTGGATACTACTCTCTTATTAGATACATGCTTTGCAAAATTTTTCTTCTATTCTGCACATTGTCCTTTAACTATATTTTTTTAAACATTAAAACGATTTCTTTACAAGGGAGGTAGTTTGATGTAAAGATTTATTTTATTTTTTTGCAAAGCACGCACTCTCTGACTTGAGATACCCTTTTCCCCTGTCATTTCACTTTCTTGATGATGTCCTTTGTAAGAAAAAGGTTTTAGTTTTGAAGAAGTCCAGTTTATCTGCTTTTTCCTTCTATCACTTGTGCTCTTGGTTTTGTATCTAGGAAACCAAAGCCTATCCTAGGCCCACAAAGATTTATACTGTGTCTTCTTTTAGAAAGTTTATAGGTTTAATTTTTACATTTCTGTCTGTGATCTATTTTCAATTAATTTTATTTGTTATATAAAATATGGGTGTTCAGATTCCAGATTGATTCTTTTGCCTGCAGATACCCAGCTGTCCCTGAACCATTAGTTGAATAGACTATTCTTTCAATGGAGTGTTTTTGGCCCCCTAGTGGAAAAGTGTCTGTAAATGTAAGTTTTTCCCCGTGGGTTTTTATTGTGTCTCTTAGACTTATTTATCCAAACTTATGCCAGTATCATACTGACTTAGTACTATAGCATTTTAGTACACTTTAAAGTGAGTCCTCCAACTTTACTCTTCTTTTTCAAGGTTGTTTTTGCTGTCCTGGGCCCCTTGCACGTCCATGTGAATTTTGGGATCAGTTTTTCAATTTTGCATAGAAGTCAGCTGGAATTTTGATAGGGATTCCACTGAATATATAGTTCACTTTGAGGATTCTTAACATTTTTAATAATATTGTCAATCATTCCATGAAAATGGGATGTCTTCCATATATGTAGATCTTTTAAAATTTATTCTGGTGATACTTCAAAAAGTTCAATGTACAAATCTTGTAAATTTTTGTTAAATGTATCTCTCACTTTATTTTTAATGCTGTTGTAAATGGAAAGGCTGAATTTCTTATGGGTGGGACTATGTATCAATCTTCTTATTTGTAGAATTCCTTCACAACAAATACCCTTGGTATATATTTGCTACATAAATCTATCCACAACTATTCCCCGCCCCGTGTTATAAGAAACCAAGACCCAAGGTAAGCTACTTGAAAACACCTATGTGGAAGTGAGAAATGAGACCCTTGGGTGGGTCTTTGTGCAGATGATACTGAGAGCTTATTCTGAATGGCTTCTTCTTAATTACTTTTAAACAACCCTTTCAGTGTATTTAGTCAGATACATTAAGATTATGCCCTTTTGATGTGCGGAGTAGCTAAGACTATAATTTTCAAATAAATTCTAGTGAGAGTGTTGTACTTGAAACCTAATTTGCATCAATCTTTGAAGATTTATATTTCAGGAGCTTTGACTAAAGAACAACTGTCTTTATTCTATAATGAGAACTAAATGCTCAAGCAACATGTAAGAGTTTGAGCAAACTGCCCCCGCCCCATAGTGCTGGGTGGCTGCAGCTGTAACTGGAGTCAGCACTTACCTCTCCCAGTATGCTTGTGCTGATCTGCTCAAAGTGGTTCGTCCAACAGTTTGTCAGTAGTCTGTTGGACAAAGTCATAAAACATTGATTGAAGGTTGCTAGAATGCAATATATTCTTATTAATATTAAGTAAGCACATATTGAATGCTTACTGTATGATGGAATTGTCCCTCAGCCTCACATGAATATTATTTCTCTTGAAACCTCACATATTTCCTTGTTATTCTCACTTTACAGATAAGGAGACTGAGAATTAGGTCTTCTCTCTTTTGGGAGGAGCTCATTATTAATGATGGGCAGTTGTAAGGAAAAAGATATTGATTCATCATGAGAAAACATTTTTGTGAGAGTCAGCAATGAAGAAGATGAACACTGAAGAAGGTGATCATTGTTCGAGTGAGACAAGCCCTGGGTTGTGCGGAGTCAGCATCCCTGTCCTAGACACGGCACGTGTAGAGCTGCGTGGTGGGTGAGGCGGCGCGGCCGTGCAGGGAAAGCGGATGCTGGGGCCTTAGGCTGTGCTCAGGCCTGGTTGGGCTTTCTCCTAAGGGGAGTGAACCATCATTGACAGATTTTAAGTAGGAGAGTGGGGTGCTCTCATAGTTCATATTTGTCTTCTAGAATGTTTGGAAACATTTAGAAGGCTTGGCAGGAGATGATGTGATGAGTCAGAGTAGGGTGGCTGCGAGGTGTAGCAGTGTCCAATTTTCAAGTGGTTTTCAGGCCCAGGCTTGTGGCTTAGTAGCCGTGTCAGTTTGAATGACGCACGCAAGGAAGTGAAACAATTTATCTAATCAATTGAAGCAGTGATGTACCCAATTCCCAGGACTATTGTGGAGATCCAGTGAGATACACTGTGCAGTGTGCAGCGTGGTCTCCAGCAGAGGGTCAGTGCTGAGTGAGTGCCAGTGAGTATCTGGTAGGTCAGTTGAGGGTAGTGGGACTCGGAGTCTGAGGATATCTGGTCCCTGAAGGAGGGGTCCATTCACATCTGTGAGTGATGGGCCTGAGTTGGGAGACGCAGGGAGACCTTACCCCCCGACCAGGGGCCCTGGTAAGGACGGCTATGGGAGGAACACCGTGAAGTCAACTCTTTGCATGTGGAGTTGGAGCTGCCTTTGAGACAACTAACTGCAGTGTCACGAGCTTAAAGAGGAGATCTGGGCCCAGGTTGTGCATTTTCCTAAAATCTCAACTCCTAAGGACGCTGAAGTATTGATCACTGAACGTGAAGTCATACTTTAAAGGACAAACGAATAGTAGTATTATCCCTGTCATCAAAGCTCACGTCTATTTATTCATCACTCACTTTGCTAATTGTGTACTTACAGAGCTCACTTCACCGTCCTCCCGTGGGCTCAGGCTCCACAGAAAAGAGCTGGTGAGACTCCCTCTTTTCTAGAATAAGACACATTTAGCTTGTAGCCTTCTGTACCTCGCCAGACTTAGGATATTAGTTTGTTGGTTTAATTATATTTTCTGTTGGCCATGTCCTGACAGGAGAGAAATTTTACCTCATGGTCATGTTTCAATTAGCTGTTACTGAGAATTGCTGATCTGATACATAGTGTATGTATTATATTAACTTTGTAGAATAGTTATCATTTTTCTGTCTTTGCCCGTTAATTTGTTTGCCCCTTCAGTGTTCTATTCTTTTTGGGGCCTTATTTTTTTTTTAATTAAAAAATGTCTGTTAGCAGTTAAAAAAAAAAAGCAAAGAAAAAATGCACATGAGAACTAAATTTAGAAAATGTCTAGTGTGTTTTCTGTCTCGGCAATGGAGGGTTCTAGAAACTCCTGAAAACCTTCATTACACAAGTTCCTTAAAACGCTGATTGAGAAATAAAACCTTCCTTCCTCATCTTTCAAGCTGCACAACTCATTGTCAAGAAAGTGAGGGAAAATTCTCAGAAGCCAAGACAAACGAGAAAGCAGGGTTTCTGAGAGATACGTGAGCGTTAGAAGCCGTGGTGTGCTGGTTGGCTCCTGAACTGATTTTCAGTTGCCTTGACAGGAGGGAAGCAGGTGAGCCCCAGACCTCTCACACTAGGAGTTGGATGGGTGATCATAAAATGGGCCAAGCCCATCCTGAGAATCTTGCTTTACTAAAGGGTGAAATAGGAAAAAAAAATTCCTCAAGACAAGAAAGTAAGAAAAGTCAATTTTGTTGGAAGAGGGGAAAAATAACAAATCCAAATTAAGGATATAGTTTAAAGCTGTTCTGGCATGAGAGTGACCACAAACACCTGGCAGAAAAGCACAGCTACTCCTTGATTGATAAGTTGTGTTTTGAATGAATCAGTGAACAGCTATTCCGAAAAAGGCCTCCAGAGTCTTGTGGATCAAGATACTGGACAGCAAACACCTCTCTTCCAAGGTCTCATTCAAATAACCAGAAAGGTTTTAAAGGAAACTAACAATAATCTGAGTTGTATTTATTGACATTACTATATGCTAAGAATTCAGAGGTGACTATGGAGTTGTCTCCTCTTTTATGGACCTTATTTTCTCTTTGGGGAGAAAAATGACATAGTTGGGTATCTTGGTGGAGGGAGGAGTTAGTCTGTTGCAATTAGCCAGAAGAGGAGATTAAGAAAACAGTGAAGGGTGGGTGAACTTTTTAGCTGAGGACAGTCTTGTTCACTTGGCTTTTAATTGCAGGCTCAATGAGCTGTCACTGGAGGGAATAGATCTTACGGAAGATGGACATAGCTCAAGCCTCTTTGGAATGGACAAGTGAACCTGGAAAAAGACAGTCAAATCTGTGCAGACATTAAAGTTCACTTGAACGTGCTCCATCCCTGAGCCAAAGATAGGACAAATATGCAGCAATTCTTGAGGACAGAAGAGTGGTTTTTAAGGTTCTCCAAGAATGAATCCCATGGAACCGAGATGGCCAGTTGTCAAACTGAGACTTTGTTCTTTGGACGGTGTACCCAGCAAGGGTATTGGCCTTTTATATGTTTCCATTTGTCTTTAATACATGTCTGTTGATGAGGGCATGGGCACAAATGTTTGACACCTTGTCGAGGCGATTTTGGATACCTGCCTAGAAGCACGGGCACAGTTGCGGCTGCTTCATACATCTTGCAGCCCATCCCTTTCCCCGGCTCCGGGATCACGGCAGAGTGATTCCTTGTTGACCTGTCCGTTTCCTCTGTGACATCATAACCCATGAAAAGACCGGAGGATATTAACTTGGCTTTGTTAAATTCAAAGAAACAGATCAAATATGAAGTCAGATTTGTTCTTTCCTATTTCAGTAGTACCATGGAGACGGCAGTTTGGGCAGCTTTTTGTAGTGTCCTGGAGGCTTTCTCTCTCAGCTTCTGGGCGCCTCTGTTGAAAACACTTCATAGCTCTCTGGCCTGCTGGAAAAGCACTCTGCCTGTTTTACCCTGAAGATGTGTTCTGTTTATAAACTCATCTCTACTCCTTGGAAAACAACTCAAGAAAAACTCGGTTGGTTTTCCACCAGCCATGGGCAGGGGTGAGGTAAACCGTGTTATTATTTCATAAAATAATAGTAATAATAGTAATAGTCATAGTAGTAGTACTTGTAGTAATAGTAATAATAATAATAATAATAATAATAATAATAATAATAATAATAATATTAATAGAAGTCTTAAAACAGGACAGAGCACATTGGAGAGAGTCAAAAAATGCTTTCTGGCTTAAATCAAAAGTGATGACTAGTGATTCCATGGCTGCTGTATTTGCTAAGCTAATTACTCCTTTGCTCCATTACACATTTCTTTTATCTGAAAAAGAAATACAAGGAAATGGTTTAAAAAAAACTCAGAGAACAAAAATACACAAGTGAAAGAAGTTTTCCCTCATCCTCTGTTCTTTCAGCCCTCTCTGGAGATGCCTCTGTTTACTATCCTTTGGGTGCTTTTCCAGATATGCTTTGCACATTCCCACCTATGTATGTAAATTCCTTTAAAATTTTAGTTATTTTTAACTTAAAGGGGTTTAAATCCTCAAGTGGCATCTGGCCGGGTAATATAACAGAACAAATCTGACTCCATATTAGATTTGTTCCTTTGAATTTAACCCTATGCTCTGTCACCTAGGCTTCACCTTGCTTGTAAAACAATGTTGCCTAGAGCCTGAAATAAACAGGAGACCCTATTCTGAAGGCTCTGACCTTTAAGGATATTTAACACTTTTTCATTCATTAAAAGATAGCAAATTGCAGAATAGAAAATAATGTTTCTTTTGTTGGAGGTTTACAGGGATCTGACCCACGCAGATAGCTGCAAGAAGAAAGGATTCTAACAAGAAGGAATTCCTACACTAAGAAGTTTGCACTAACCAAGCACATAGGAAAGGAGCCTGAATTGTGACTTGGGGAGATGGTTTTCCAGGACATTAGTTTGCCATCTAGGTCTACAGAAACTTGCTATTCCATGCCCCAACATCTGGTCTCCCAACTTATTGGCCTGTCCTGCACTGAGGAGAATTAATTTCGACTTGGTAACACTCCTATCTACCTAGAAAGCTGGGCACTGGAGCTGAGTGTTATGGAAACAGGCCAGCCAAGACAAAAGCACCAATCGGAGTGTTGGAGTACTCAGAATTATTATGCCGGTGGGCTCAGAGGGGCTTCGGCTCCGAAGTTTTGAGTACCTCCAAGACGTGCACATGAGGTTTTAAAGGCTTAGTTACAAGTAAGGGGGGATTAGCCAATAAGGCTCAAAGAACAAAAAGCAAGGAATAAGTACACTGGAGCTTATCAATTTGTAACAGATCACATTACTGACACTTGTTGAGCTTGGAATTACGAGTTAGGTTGTTAGGCCAATAAACTGACACTAAACTTCATATTTACGAGATAGCCCAGCATAATTTAGATCAGTAAACCGACACTTATCACACTTAGATTTGTGACTTAGCTTGTTAGCCCAGCTGGACTTTTCCTTCACATGAGGACAGCTCTCCCACACCCAGGGAACTACTGTGAGCCCTTGATGTTTCCACTAGGGTGGGGTATGGTTTACCCAGGAGGGATGGGGACTATGCACCAACACTCAGGCAGTCTGCTCTGTCTGGGGCTCTGATCTTGTACCATCCCGCTCCCCGCCAGCCCAACACCTGGGACAGTGGAGCTAAGGCAGAGATCCTGCCTGCCTGTTTCCCAGCGTGTAAAAGGGGAATATGTGCTCTTCCCAAGGTAGTTCTGAGCGACAACACCTGCGGGTGCTTGGTTCTCAGAGCAACAGAAAACCCAGCTCCGCGTGGGGGCAACGGGTGTGATCTCCCTAGGGTTTCTGCAGAAGCATCGGACGGAGGGTTGGATCACGGTGGTAAAATTGAGCTGCGGGGCTTGAAGGGTAACAGAAGGGTACAGAGGCAGGTCTGGCGCCTAGGGGTGCCCCAGAGGTAAAGCTTTTTTTCTCCAACTCCTCTAAGACCCTCCCTTCTCCAGATCCCTTCCTTCTCTCTGCTCATCCTGTCCATCTGTATCCCTCCAATTTTCCCGTCCTCTCCACCCGCTCCCATCTTCTCCCTCCCTCGCTGTCCCACCTTCTCTCACAGAACCCAGAGAGGATCGCTGGCCCTCCTGCGCATGCGCAGTCAGTGCCAAGTGGTCCGCTGGTTGGGAGCTCCATATCCGAGCCGGGGATCGGGCCCAAAGGCTTCTCAACTACGTCGCCCGGTAGGCCTTTGGTTCCTGCCTGGGGTCGGGGCCTCTGACTGTGGAAGTGCAAGGTGGGGGGCTCCTGGGAAAGGGGTCAGGCGGCTGCGGGAGGGCGGTCCGCCTGTCACAGACCCCAAGGGCGCTAGTCAGCCCGTGTTCAGATGAATTGCTCAGGCCAGACCCCTCTGCCAGCGCCACCTGCCCCGGCGTCCCGGCCACAGTGTCCAGGGCCTGGTGTGCACCTGCCATCTCTCACCCAGCCGGGATCCCCTCAGTCCGCGGCTGGCGTCCCCTTCCCCTCTCCCTCCCGCTAGTCCTCTCCTCCCGGGCTTCCTCTTCTCGTCCGGCGGCCCGTCCCCGCCCCTGGGCGGGCTGTGTCCCGGGCGGGCGGGGTCTGCGGACCCGGACGGGGGCGGGCGCCTGGGACTGTGGCTGGGGCTGTCCTCCGAGCGAGGCTGCAGCCCGCGTCCCCCTCCCCGCTTTGTCTGCCCCGCGACCCCGGGGCTGCCCTGCTCTCCCTTTCCCGCTCCCTGAGGACCAGCTCTGTGGCGTGGGCGCTGCTACCTGGGCTGAAAGCCTCCGGCTCTAACGCCCAGCTTCTCCTGGTGGAGTCGGGAAAAGGGAGCGTCACTGCTAAGCGAGGTTCTGTCTCCCCCCTCCATGTTTCTGCCTCAGGTAAGTACCTTGAACACTTTCAGGTGTTATGATGGCGGTGCTTGTTGATGTCACGTGTTTTTATAGTGAGAGGGATTGCAGTGGTGAAAGCAGGGCTTGGTTCTGTTAAAAATGTGCTGAAGGCATGAGGCTGTGACATCCTCCTTCCTTCCCTCTCCCAGGGTGAAAGGAGTGATCCTCGATTTTCAAAAGATAGTTACAGTCCCTAACTAGCCCAGCCCAGCTATTGTGCGTTAACAGGAACAGCACCACCAGAGGCCTTGGAGACCCAGGGATATTGCAGTCCTAAAGTGCTCCTGGCAGAGTTTGGCTTGTTTAGGTTTTTTGTTTTTCTTAAATTGTGGGACAGACTAGTGTATAAACTGAAAAATAATTGTCAAGAAATAATTTTCATAGGACAGTTTTATTGTGATATAGTTCACAAACCATGAATTCCATCCATTAAAATGGTACAATTCAGCAGCTTTTTGCATATTCACAGTGGTGCATCCATTATTATTCCAGAACGTTTTCATCACTTCAGAAAGAGCAGTGGAAATGAATGACCTATCCACCCCTCCCAAGTGGTGGTTCTAAAGAAATTTCTTGGCTATTCCTGACCATAAATTAACTTGTTATATTCCAAGAAAAATCTGGTAGGAATTCTAACCAGAATTGAAATGAATCTGTCTATCAAAACAGGAAGAATTTATAACTTTATGGCATAAACTTCTTCTACCCATGAATATATCTGGGACCCTATCTTTTCATCTGACCAGAGCCTGGCCCAAGTGAAGTCCTCACTACTTTTTGGGCTTGTGAATGATGAGATTCTATACATCGTTAGTTGCAACTGTAGCCTTTCACAGAAGAGAAAAGTAACCTCAGTGAAGCAAGTGACTCTCTGATGGTCAGAAAGAGTGACAGCCAGTGCTGGAGTGATCCAGTGGACTTGGTGTTTGCAGCTAGATTTCTCGACCACCTACAGTTAAGGGGATTAGAGAGTTCTTTTATTTTTTCTTAATGGCGTTGCATTTATTTTTACTTATTTTTTAAAATTATTTTTTATTTAAGTGTAGTCAATTTACAATGTTATTTTCAAGTGTGCAGCAGAGATTCAGTTATAAACATATGCATATGTATATATATATGTTTTAGATTGTTTTTAGTATAAATCACTACAAGAAATTGAATATAGTTCCCTGTGTTATATAGCAGGCCCTTGTCATTTATTTTATATTTACTAATTTGTATCTGTTAATCCCCCCTTTCCTGCCTGCTAAACACAGTTTGCATTCTATGTCCATGTGTCCATTACTAGGAGCACCGTTTTTCCTAGTAATATATGCTCTTTTGCTGCTTTCAGTTTCAGTAATTCCATTTTATCTGTGGGCGCTTTTCTTCTGGTGGCCTTAATGTGGTTTGCACACGTGGTAATAGAGATCTGTATTTGGGAGAACCCCAGGCCTCGTGTAGTCCCTGGTACAGAGTGCCCACTGAATTGATGCTTGAACTGGGAAAAAAGCACAGTAAATGTTGGAATTTCCACTATGGTTGAGAATTCTATAATCTCTTTTGACAAACTTAATATTGGCTGCACCCATTCTGGGTAATTTGGTGGAAATTCATGTTATGGTGGTGAAGAGACGGGGCCTTGTATGCTTCTTCTCTTTCTGTTTTCTAACACTCATTCTCCTGGGCCTTCCAGATCCTCCCCTAGAAGTGCCAGGTCTGGCTTGGTGCTGCACTGAGGCAATATTTGTTAATAAGGCCCTTTCCTCATCTCTTCTGAGCCTCCGGTTTTTTCTCTGCACAATGAGGGCTTAGACTAGATAACTACTTTTCAGTTTCTTTTAAAGCCATGTTTCCTTTGAGAAACAGAAAATGCAAATCTCTCCTCTCAAACCAACCCTTTAGATTTTGAAAAGTCCTCCAAGGAGTGACATAGCTCTTTGTGGAAAATGAATGTGATTGTGATTCCAGGTGACACAGAAAAGACTCTTCAGAGATTGATTGCAGGGAGAGGGCAGGAAAGGGGCAGTATGTCACACTTTCTAGTGTGAGCACTGGAGCAGGGGCTTGGATTTAAATACGGTGTCTGACGTGGCCTCTCTCTAATCTTGTAGAATGTGATAAACTTCTCTACCTCAGTTTCTTGATGTGTCAAGTTGGGGTGATAATATTTTAAGGCTTTTGTGAAACATTATGCACATAAGCCATTTGTGTATGGGTAGAAACAAGACCTGCTAGGGATTCAGGGATTTGTTTAAAAAAAAAAATCTTGTCCATAGCACTCTCTCTGTGTGTATTTAGTAGTTCCTGAAGGGTGAGGGTGAGTCTAAAGTCCATCGTGGGACAGGTGGCCCATGGTTCTCTGTGCCCATGAATGCCCCCTCCTCCCCAGTCCTCTTCCTCAGTCCAGGATGAAGTTCCCTAGTAGATTTACTCAGAGGTCTTGTGAAAATGGCTATTCATTTTATTGTTTCACCACGAAGGTCTGCCATCATGACCTCAGCCCTCCCCGGCCGCCACACCAACCCGGATCCCACCCCGGTCCATGTCCACTGGCCCCGCCAACGGCGCTGCCGTACGTTTACCGTCTGTGAGACGCCTCCCCAGAAAGGATGTCGGCCGCCGACTGACGCGGCCAGAACTAGTGGCCCGGCCAAGCAAGCCGCCATCCCCAGCAGCAAACACCGCCATGGTCCCGGGCAGCTGCACACTTCCGGAGCCCGCTGCCTGCCCCAGAAGCGCACGCCAGCCCGCGAGGAGCGCGGCGTCTTTATCCATGGCAACGCCGCGGGGCCCTCCCCTAGCGCTTGCGTCTGCGTCCTCCCGAGGCTAGACGTGCAAGGGCAGAACTTTCGGAGCCAATGGGAGCAAGGGCGCGGCCAGGACGGGGGTGGGGGGAGGCTTATGGGGCAGCTGGGCGGGGCCGGGGCGGGCGGGGCTGCGCGGAGGTCCTCAGCTGCAGGTGGCACCGGCCGGAGGCTGGGGCAATGCTGCCAACAGTGGGCGCGGCGGCGGGGCAGCGGGGCGGGGGCACCCTCACCTGTCTGTGTGCGGGGCTCAGCCTGGGCTCCGCGGCCTCCGCTTGCACCGGAAGTGGACCCAGGCTACCTGTGGGCAAGATAGAGGACTGAGCCCAGGCAGGCACGTCTGGCCAGGTAGGGCACCTGAAGTGCAGATCCGCCAGGCCGGCTGCCGGCCTTGAATACGCGCTGCTAGGCAGTTTCCAAGAAGACGGGATCTGTCCCAAGAGGGGAGGTAGGGCAGGGTGCCAGATGCCTGGTTGGGTGCGGTCTTACAGGAGAGCCACGTTGAGAGGGTGCAGAGCAGCCCCTGTGTTGGCGGGGCTAGGAATTTGGGGTATAGGGTGGGGATGATGTGTGCCATTCCCTGTGGTCTCCCAAAGAACTCGCACCCCCAAGCAAAGGACCCTGCTCCCTCCACCCTTCACTGCATCCCCTGCCTTCCCCAGCACCACCGCCCCTGCCCCCGGAGTGTCCCATGACCTCTCCCCACACCAGGCACCGTCCCTGTTACAGGTACTTATCTCCTGGTGGTTCCAGCCCAAGGGTGGGGGCTGTATCTAACCAGTTAGGATGCCTGGAGCCTTTGTATGAAACCTCAGACTATAATGCAGGCGTGCACAGAGGCCCCTCAAACAGGATTCCCTGCATTCCCTCCCCACCACGCACCCACAGCGCAGCTGCCACACCAGGCCAAGCCTGCTGGAGGACCGCTGTTCCCTCTCCACCTGTCCCTGATCAAGAGTGCACCGCCCACACTGCTGGGTATTTAGTGGGCCTTAGAAGAGCAGCTGGTATTTTCATGGACAAATATTTGCTCTTTTGGGAAGAGTTGAGTGCAAAGGGATGTAGGGTATGCCTTTTCTGTTGTCCTGGAACTGGTGACTAGGATGCAAACTTAAGTCAAAGCAGTTTTTAGAGAGAGCCGCAATATATCTTACCCAAAGATCACTGTTCCCCTACAAAGGCAACACCACCTGGCGGGTGGGGTCCTGGTCCCTCTTTCTGGAGGTTGGGCTTTGCACCCTCCAGCTGGGACAGAGCCCGAAACAGCTCTGAACACGCTCCAACAGGCTTTCCCAGCACAAACTGCCTTTATTTTGAATCTGGCTGAAGGAAGCAGCTGAGAAATCTGGGTAAATCTTCCTGGGTGTAACCATGCCTTTTGTGCTGAATGAAAGAGCGGCTCTCCACATGCTAACAGCTTAGAACTGAATGTGTGTCGAAGCCTTCATGCATGTAGCATGTTGGGAACAGCGTTTCATGGTGAGGGGAACTCTATAACTTACATGTGTATGGGGAAGCCCTCACTCCAACAGGGTTTTCCTGCACAAACTGCCTTTATTTCGAAATTGGCTCTTGCTGAGAAATCTTGGTAAGTGTTCTTAAGTGTAGCCATGCCCATTATGCAGGATGAAAGAGCGGCTCTACACTTTTTCACATCTCAGAAATGAATGTGTGTTGAAGCCGTCATTCATGTAGCGTGTTGGGAACACAGAATTTAGTGGTGAGAACTATGTAAATTACATGTCTATGATGAAGCACTCTCTCGAGCCGGGTATTCCAGTGCATACTGCCTTTATTTCGAAACTGGCTTCTCAGAAGCCTGTGGTCTCCACTGCAGGTCTGTCTCCAAACCCAGGGCCAGCATGGTAACTCTGCTCCCCCTGTCTATTCTGGAAGTTCTAGGTGTCCTCCATGGCCCTTCCACCATTATGTTTTTGGAAAACCCCGCAGATGGAATGGGCCTGAGAACAGGAGAGCTGGATGCCAGAAGCCACTGCCCAGTGTGAGGCTCCTGGGAGGGGCATCTCCTCTCCGTGGGCTCTGATCTAACCTCCCCTCTCCCCCACCCCCACCCCTCTCCTCCTGCATTTCCTGATTGATCCCTGGATAATGGTCCATACCAGGAATGCCCTGGGAGAGGTTTTATGAGTCTTTAAGTGGAAAAAAAAAAGAAATCTTTAGACAAGTTACTGAAAGTAACTTCCAGCTTTACCGGGAAAGACCTCATTCCAATGTTTAAGGCTAGTTGACAGGGTGTCAAATTGCTTAACCACTCACATCTGAGCAAGTGCTACCTCTCTCTCCAGCTCCCCGCAGCATCCACCTGTGGCAACTTGGCCAAAAGAAGGCAAGAAAGCTCTTTCCCCTCGCCAGCACCAGCGTGGCTTTGGAGTCAGTGGAGGCTGAGAGAAAGAGCCCCGCCCTGAGGTTTGAGGGGCCTCCAGCCACAGCCAGAGGAGCGGGGGTTTTCAGAGTGGCCCAGCAGGGAAACCAGGCAAGGCCACCTGGCCCAAGTCTTCCCTGCCCAGAGAGCCCCATGAACTGCTTTGGGCCACACTCCCCGTTTGGGCCCCCTGCAAAAAGATACCACGGGAGCCACACCTGAGAAGGCAGAAGGACAGCCCTTTAGCCTGGGGTCCCAGCAGGTGTGTCCTGTGAGACCTGTGGCCACATAAGTTCCTTGTCTCTCCAGGTCACTGAAGGGACTGTGCTGGGCATCTTGGTGGTCAGGGACATGGGAACACCTCTAAACTCTGAAGAAGGACAGAGAGACTCTTCCTGGAAGCAAGGATTCCAGGGAGACACCTTGCCCAGAACTGGGGGACTGTGTCCTGAGCAGACCCCTGGGAGGCAATGTGGGGCTGTGGGGTCCTCTTCTGAGAAGGGAGCAGGTGAGTTTTCCGGGGGTGGGGTCCTGCTTTGTCCAGATATGTCCTTGTGTAAGACTCATTTACAAACACCTCCAAGTCCACCTAGGGGTGGCCCCAGAGGTGGGGGTAGAGGAGGAGAGTGAAGGGTGCAGACTTAGGGCCCCCTGAGCCACCCAGGGAGCCAAGGGTCAGTGGGAACATCTTGGGAGTCTAGTGCAGGGGTGGAGGACGAGCACTAAGAGCATGCCAAGTCATGCAATAAAGTGACCCGTGACCACGAGACACAGGTGGCCGTACACCAAAAGAGGCAGATAGAAATTTAGACCCAGGATCTGAGAACCTTGAGAGGGGCTGGAGGGTCCCAGGAACCCTCAGGAACAGCTCTTCTAGGGGCACAGACATCCCAATACACACATTTCTCATGGAAGCTTTTTGGGGTGCAGAGTGAGTTACCAGGATCCTGAACTTAGTATGGAATCACGGTTCCTGGCAATAAATTGCTGTCATTTGTCCCTGGACATGCACAGGGGAGCTGACTGCCGTGGGGGTCACTGCAGGACTAGAATCTTCTGGTGTCTGCTCTGTGACCACAGAAACCCAGGGGGATTTCTCAACAGGAGAACCTGGAGACCATGCCTGCAAGGACCACCCTCATGGGATGGCCAAGGAGCTCGTGGTACCCAGGTCACCAAGTGACGAAGTTGTGAGGTTGCCTGGGGAATCGTGGGGGCATGTAGATTTCTGAGGTCAGCACGTGGGCCCAGCACTGCTGGATGGTCTGCACAAAGAGGGGCCTGCCCTCCTGATGATGGCTCTTAACACCTGCAGGGAAACTGCTCCCAGGGCTCCTGGAGGTCCATATTGAGAGTGTCCTGCCAGCCTTGTGGGGTCACCTTCCCCTGATGCAGAAGCAGACCTCTCTCCCTTGAGGCCCAGGGGACACCTGGCTCAGGTGCCACCTGTGTGCCCTGGACACGCAGAGCCCCAGAGCTCTGGCACAGCCTGGGGTGTGGTGGTGTCCGGGCAAGAAAGGCCCTGGGAAGGGGGTCATTCAAGGGCAGAGGCCACTCTGCAGGGATGCTGGACCTGGCAGCAATGCACTGCTTCAGTACTCCCTTGGGTTGGGTCTCCAACCTGTGGGATGGAAGGGCCACTCCTTCCTGTGTTGCAGTCGGGGGAACTAGATCCATCGTCAAGGTCAGCCCTGAAAATGGAGGCTGCGCTACCTCCATTCCTGGAAAGAAAATCAGTCCCCTCCAGTCCAGGTGATTCAGAAAGTCATTCAGCAATGTTCGGGGCCCCCACTTTAGGCTTTGAATTAGAGCTGAGCGGCTTAGGAGGCCAGATCCCTGACCGTGGCTCCAGGAGCAGGTTTTCTGCTGGGGGACAGGATCCTCACAAACACCTGTGTCTTTGTGGGACACTCCCCTCTGACAAGCTGGGAGGCAGGGTGCAGTTGTGGGAAATCGTGTTTACATGAGCAGAGGGCCACCATGTGGTGGGGGCACAGGAGACTGTGAGAATGAGTCCCACAGCCTTTCTGGAATCAAAAAACTGGCAAATGTGAAAAAGTGCATAATTTGTTTTATTGAACAGGCTGCTTATGTACGTTTGGAGGACCAGGTTCAAGGACTCAGCATCCCTCCAGGACAATAGCCTCAAGAGAAGAACAGACAGAGCAGGAGGAGATCTGGGGTTTCTCCCAGGAATGAAGTGGAACAGGGATTTCTGCAGATTTGCAAGGAGTCCCCGACCACTGAGCATGGGGTTACAGCCCCACGAGACCCCTGTCATGTTTGGCTTGGGCTCTGGTTCTGGCCTGCTCATGTATTCTTCCAGCAGAGTTCCAGAAACTCAGAGGGTGGACTTAGAGGGGCTGCGTTTGGAACCTAGTGAGGAGTTGGAGGGTCCTTTATATTGAGTCCCTTCATCCTAATCACCGTAGCTGAAGCCCAACACCCCCCAGGCCCCCATGGTTGCCGTGGAGGGAGAACAAGCCTGGCAGGCGACCTAGGGGTCCCACTACTGTGTCCTTCCCTTGTCTTCGTTCCCTTTCACCCCGGAAGGTGTGATTGTCTCGTGTCATGGTGGCCTCCACAATGTCCCTCCCAGTAATCTCTCTTCTCCATCAGGTGGGGTTCCCAACCCCGCTCAGCCTTCTCTGCATGGATGCTGAAGGACCAGGCCCACCTGAAGTTCTGAGCTCGAGCAGTAAGGTGGAAAGAAAGAAACCAATGGAAAAAAGAAGCAAGTGATTGTGGCAAAGCTCCCCACCACAGAGAAGCTGCCCTGAGTGGAAGGGAGAGTGTGGGCATGCCCGTTTGTTTCCTATCTCCCAGTGCTCTTAGCTTTCTTATTGCCTACCTGCATGGTTACAACAAAATTATCTGCAAAACTGAAAATATTTACTCTCTTGCTTTTACAGAAAAGGCTGGCCAGCCTCTGGTCCGGTACCAGGCAAGAGATTGGAGTTCCTTTCCAGTTTGGAAACATCTTGGCAGGCCCAGGTTTGCAAAGGTCTTTAAGAGTAGTTACGGAGTTTTGCTTTTAAACTTTTTTACGGCTGTATATACTTGTGAGATGTGGTTGTGATGTATAATTCTGAGCCGGGATTTTCTCAAACTGTTTCTCACTTCTTATACCAGACATTCCTAAATTCCAAGTGGAACTGCATATTAAGGAAGCCATGGAATTTAGCAAAAGGATACAGATCTCATTTCCTTTTAAGCATCGGTGTACCTCCATCATGGCAGTATTTGTTATGTGTTATTGATAGGGGAACTAAGTAGTAAACAGATTAATAGAAAATAGGGGATTTTAGGTACACAGGTTCATCTTTTCAACATTGTTTGTAATATTTGCAGTTTAAGATGACCATTCCTGAGAAACAGGCAGCCTCTTAGAATGAAATAGCATTTCCTCTGAACCATAATTAATTTTTATTTTGTAGACAGCAGGAAGGGTAATAACACGTCACACATTTGGGGACGTCAAAGAGAAAATGTAACTTTCTGGGAGCGCACTCCCCCGCCTCCCCCTGCCCTTTTTACTGTCCCATTCTCCCTGGAAGGCTCTTTCTTATCTTCTGCTCATGGCTCCAGTAACTCTTTCTTCCTCCTTGTTCCTCAGCTGGTAAGGTTAGTTTTCTACTTTGAACAAGCAAACAAGCCAACAGAAGAGAAATTTCACAAGCAACTCCCAGCACATCCGCTCGCCTTCTGATGTCTGTGACCTCACTCTCGGTGCCCCACCGCTTATTAAAAGTGGCATCGAAAGCCAGTTCCTCCAAAAGTCCCCGAGGCCCCATCCCTCCCATCTTCTCTGGGTTGTCACTCCCAAAACCATCCTCTCTTTCACTGCCTCATCTATTTTGTTCTCCTGCTAGTTGGCACCATCAGTATATAAACGTCCATCCTCTTAAACCAACAGCACTCCTTGACCCTAATTCACCCCCACCAATTGCCACCCTGTGTCTTTGCAGCAAATCTTTAAGGAGTTGTTTAAACTCACTGTCTGCATCTTCTCTTGAGCCATCCCCTTTTACACCCATTCTGGCTTTTCGCCTGATCCCTCGCTCTATGGAAACTGCCCTGTCAAGGCCATCAGTGACCCCATGTTGCTAAATATAGTGGTCAATTTTGACTCCTCATCATGCTTGGCCCCTCGGCAGCATTTGACCCAGCTCTTCCATCCCTCCTACCCCGTGTTCCTGCTTCACTCAACCCCCAGCCCATCTCTCTGTCTGTTTCTGCTTTTGGCCTGCTGGCTGGTCCTTTGCCAATGTCTCCTGTTTTTTCCAAACATATACTGTGGGTGTTCCCCAGGGTGGGTTCCTGGGCCTCTCCTCTCTCTCTCTGCTATTCCTTTGGTGGAAGCAACCCAGCCTTGGAAATTGGCATGCCATCAATTTCTCGATTTCTCCAAAATTCCCTGATTTCCCCTTTCCATCTGAGCCTTTATCCCTGAGACTCACATCACATTCTTTTCCTTTCATTCATCTTGCTTTCACATTCATACATATGTTCTACTATGAAATTACTTTTCCAAATTTTGAATCAGTACATATATATCATGTAAAATGCTCAAATATGTATTATTTCCACTAAGATGCTAATTCTACCTTAGAACATTTCTGCACTTCTGTATTTATGTGAATAAAGCGAATAGTATTTCTACAAGCCTCATAGTTAAACACTGTTAGTTTGGGGCTATTATGTAACATGAAATAATGGTACATCAACATAGTCGTTTTTCATTTATTTTTATGTAACACCGAGATGAGGTTTTTGCCCTGAAGACTGGTTTTATTGAAATTTTACCTACGTTACGGACAGTCAGTTTATGTGAAAGCCCTCATTTCTCCCCTTTTTGATATATGCTCCATTTGGCTATATATAACATATAACTTGGCATGAAACAAAATTCCCAAATCATTCACATAATACAATTAATATGTTTAATTATATTTTTTAAATGTTAAAAAGAAAAAGAAAACAGATTCCTCTACCTATTAGGCACTTCTGTGGCAATATGTAACACACCCCTTAACCATGACATTGAAGAACTGAGCTGATACCAGCCCCTTTCCACCTGCTCAGCCCCACCTTTTCCCATCCCCTTTCCCATCCGGAGAGGACATCCCTCCCATTGTCCAGGCCCAGATGTTGGAACCATGTCCTTTCTCTCTCTTTCTTTTACACTCACAGACAGCAAATCCAGCTTGTTAGAAAATTCTGGATATTCTGTCTTAATTAAATACCTGCTCTCTGCTCCCCGCCCTCCTAAGAGCCACCTTCAGCCTTTCCTGGATACCAATAGCCTTCTGTTTCCATCTTTGCTTTCCTACAATCTCTCATCCACACAGAGTCAGAGGGAGCCTGTAAAAACATACATTGGGGGTGGTGGGTGTTGCTCAGTGGTAGGGCGCATGCTTAGCATGCTTGAGATCCTGGGTTCAATCACCAGCACATTCATTAAAATAAATAAATTACTTCCCCCCAAAAAACACAAACACAGAAGCATAAGTTGGACTACATCACCCCTCCCCTCAAAACTCACTAAACGGGTCACCATGTCATTAGGAGCCAAAGTCGTCACAAAGGCCTCAGGACCCGGCGTGCTCTGCCTCTCTGCCCACACTCTCCCCCTCACTCTGGGGGCCTCTGGCTCCGGCTCTTCCTTCTTCCTCCGGATCTATTCTGCTTCAAGTTCATTACTCCGTGAGATCTGCCAGTATTGCCTTATTCTCTCCTGCCTGCCTCCCACCCCACCGCCATCACCCGAGTTTGCTCATATCACTCTTTTTTAAAAATTTATCCAAACCCTTGCTACCCCAACATGCTGCCTGTTTCCTCTGCTAAAATTCTGAGCCCCCAGTGATGGGGAGTCATGTCTATTTTGTTGACTGATAAAGCCCGAGAGCCTTGGGAACGGTCTAGTTAGGAGATTCCCGTATGTAGTAGGAGCTTATACACATTTGCTGAATGAATGTAGATGCCCTGGTCCAATCCAATGGAGCACTTCTGTGACGTGCTCAAAGAATAACTCTCCTTTCCACCTGAGAGGGGGTGACAACTTCCCTGCTGATTAAAGGCAAGAACTTTTTGCTTTATGCTGTTAACCTTAGGCGGGGAGACTGGGGGATCTTCATATATATTTTTAAATTTGGTTCACTCTGCAGTTGGTCTTTGGTCTCTGTATAATTTTGAGAAACTCTTTATAAGTGATCATTCTTTGATCAGATTGAACAGGTTCCAGGGGGAAGGACCAAGCCTGTCCCATCAGCCATCCTTTGTGTCTTGTCCTGGGACCCAGTGGATGCTCAGCATGTAAGTGAACCGACAGGAGTGAGTGAAGAGATGGGAGCATCTCATTATTGTGGCGGATCTCTGTCCAATGCCTTGAGATTTGGGGAAGGGTTTACGAGTGCAGAAGGGAGAGCTCAGGTCCTCTGTGCTTTTCCTGAGTGCCCTGGCCTTACCCATTCCCCCAGCCCCCTCTGGGCAGCCAAGCCAAGGAGCTGGGCCACCAGGGGTTGTGCTGATCAATAATCCACCTTCACCCCAATTCCGGGGGTAGGTACACATGGTTGTAGACACTGGAGTCAGGTCCTTGGAGGAATTCCTCACCGAACTATGTTTTGGACCTTTTATTTTTCTCTAGAACCTCCAGCTGAAGAAGATTGTCTTAGACACATGAAAGTTGAGGACACCTTCTGTCCCCTCGCAACCCAGGTGGGCCTGGGAGTCTGCTTTTTCTATTGCCGATGGGCTCGTGTTGATTTGGGCATCCCTG
The DNA here is from genome assembly GCF_048564905.1 of Vicugna pacos. Taxonomy (NCBI): domain Eukaryota; kingdom Metazoa; phylum Chordata; class Mammalia; order Artiodactyla; family Camelidae; genus Vicugna; species Vicugna pacos. Next base: position 66,002 of record NW_027328822.1, on the reverse strand, counting down.
TGCCTGAATTCCTGCAGTACACTCGGTGGTAAGGATGGGGGTGCCTGGCAGGGAGGGAAGCGGGTTGGGAGACTGTACAGCTGGGCTGATGTTAACCTGGGGTGAGCGGGAGCTTGCTGATGCATGGCATCTCGGGGCAGGGAACTCTCCACACTCAAGAGGGGTTCCCACTCCCGCAGGGTCCCTTTGATCAGGGTGCTGGGCTGTCAGGGGACCACAGGGGTCCCAGTGAGGATTAGGGTGCCTTCAGGCAATGGGAAGTGTGGGGTCCAGTGGCAATTGAATTAACTGTGCACCCAAACCCAGCCCCCACCTCTTTCAGCCTGTTTCCTAATCTGCAAAACTGGAATGTTATTAAACATCTCGCGGGGTCATTGATGGGCTGGGACAGACTACACAGTCAGGAGCTGGAATTCTTCTGTCCCCTGATTGTTTGCCTTCTTTCTGACTATTTGCTCTCACAAGCTCAGTCTCTCTGTCTCTCGCTCTTTCACTTCTAAGTTTCTCTCATGCTCTGGTTTCATTTGATTTCCAACCACCGCCCCTCCCCTCCGCCAAACTCCAGATGAGTGAACTTGATTTCTATGTGTCAGTTCCAAATTCCCAGGAAAGATGCTCTGTCACCCTCTGGATCTTCTGTCCAACCCATGAGTTGTGGCCAGATGAGCGAGTCCCTCTGGGACCAGCAGAGGGTCTCTGCCCAGCCCCCAGCCACCACTGTGGGAGCACATAGCTCTCCGTGGAGGAAGTACTGGCTGTGACCTTGTGTCACTAAGTGTGAATTTATGTCTTCTCTTGAACCACCTTCATCCTCCTAAACAAAGATGAAAATTAAACACTCCCGGGATTTGTGTCATGGAACACTCAGGGTGGGGGCTAATGGGGCTGGAATTTCTGCTGTATTTAAGGGGCTACAGTGAATCCCCAACGAGAGCCTGCAAAGGGAACAGCACCAGCCCCACCCGGCACTTAGGGCGCTGAGTCTGCGTGACGTTGAGCCAGGCTTCTGACCACAGCTCAGGGGTCTGGTCTGACCAGTTAGCCTTTGAAACCAACCAGCTTTGGATTCCTCAATCCCACCCTGAGGTTTTACCTGAACCATCAGCTTCTGTATCTCTGAAGACAGATGCTGAGGACCCTTCACGTAAGCCGTTCGCACAGCCCTGTTCAGGCCTTTGTGCTGCACGGTCTGCCCGGCGAGCTGACCGAGGTTGGTATTTTACTGATGTTAGAAGTAGTCTGGTTTCCCGATGTACTGTTTCACTGAACAAGCAACAGAAGCCACTTCTCGCTGATAAAAGCAGAAAAGGGACATAATGAAAAGATACTGGGAGGGTGTGTGGAGTGGCCAGGACCGGAGCCAACCCAGGAGCTGTAGGAGGTGTTAGGGAGCCCCAGGCACCAGGCTGGGAGGGGTGCTACCGGGCCCCCTGCCACCCCAGAAGGGACCCCCCTCCACCCGACCCTCCACCTCACTCACTGCAGGTTCATGTCCCGGCAGGGCCAGGTCACACTGAAGCCACCAGCACACACCTCAGTTGGGGAGCTGGCCCCGTCTGAGCTGCGGGCGTGCCTGGTGTGGGGAGAGGCCCAGTTAGAGGAAGGCAGTTCCCCTACTGTTCCGAGTTAAGGTGCAAGTCAGTGCCCATCACTCAGGAGAGCCAGGCTGGACGGACCTCATTGTGGTGACTAGGCTGTCTGAGTTCACTTATTACTTTCTACGTTTGAAGGCCCTGGAGGGAGAAAAAGTGAAGGTTCTAGTACTTATTTTGTGTTTCCCACGTACCAGGTGTGGTAAACAAGCCACTTCAGACAAGGCCCGGAGCAACCACGTAAATAGGCCACGGAGCAAGTCGTGCAGTCAGGCCTCTGTGGTCCCGAAACCCGTGTCCCCATCGGCTCCATAGTTACCAGTGGAAACTAGGGGGATTTATGGGACTGTGTGCTCCTGTGAGGGCTGGGATATGTGTGTTTAAGTCCACATCTTCAGAAACTCGGCTAGAACCACAGCCACTGATTGCACGGTGGCAGAGGAAGGGAGGATTCCAGCCTCTGGTCCAGCTCGTGTGGAGCTCAGAAGTTCTTCCTCCTGTCCTGAAAATAACACCAAATCTGAGGGAGCTGCAAACCCACTGCTCTTCTTAGATCCCAGAAGACTGAGGGGGAAAGCTGCTTCCAACCCAGAGAGGTTGCAAAGGGAACAGCGGGCAGGCTTGGAGAGTCACAGCTCCCAAGGCAGAACCTGCTTTTGTAAGAACCCCGGGGGCAGGCAGATTTAACAGGTCCCTGAGGCCAGCAGGAGGCTCAGTGTGGGGAAATCAGAGTGTGACAACTCCAGGGGGCCAGTCAGAGGGGCCCCATGCTCTTTTTCATGTATTTTACATCCAGGACCGTGTCCTGTTCTCAGAATGAAGGTCAGAGGATAACTCCTCATGCTTCCTGCCTGGAGAGGAGAAAATAACTGTATTGAAATACACCCAGAACATTCTGTTTCATTGGGGGAAGTTGTTTTTTGTTTGTTTTTTTAATGAGAAATTATTTTACCAGAGCCTAACCAACCTGGGAGAAGGGAAATCCCTTCTGTGTCACCCAAATTGGGGTGGGGGGAAAGAGACACACTTGTGGAGGTCACAGCTCAGGGCACAGGCTCAATGAGAACTAATCACAGGACTGCAGATGCCCTGCTCTGTCCCGCTCCCCCAACACCTTACCTCCATGTCAGTAGGGCCCGTGTGTAATAACAGGAATAATACTAACAGAAGTAAATGTCTCAGGAGTGTCTAGGGAAAACCCAAAGACAGCGGGGAGATGAAAACAAGGACACACAGGCTGTTTTAGCCTCTCACACCAATAGCTGTAGCAAACTACACACAGCCCAGCCCCAGTAGATAAACAGACAACCTCACAGAAGAAATTATTTATTTTGGTTCTCTTACCCAGTGCATTCCATGGTGCATCCTCGCCTAGAATTGAGTGGAAGCAAGTCCATCTCAGAAGGGACATAACTGAAGAGGGATGGCTTCCCAGACTCTGAGGGGCAGAGAGAGCACCAGCCTGGGTTAGAGAAAGGTGAGGGGTGGGGTAGGGTGTGGGCTGCCTTCTTCCCCATATAAGGAACCTTCCTGAGGCCAGCACAGTAGGAGGGAGGGCCATGGGGTGGAAGCAGCCAGACTTCATCCTGAGAACTGTTGGGATGCCTCAAAGGGACCATTCAGGTGCCCAAACTGGGCCCTGATTGAGGGAGCCAGTCGGTCTGACTCAGAGCCCAGGACTGAGGTGGGCTCACAGCAGGCCGGTATTACTTGGCCGGATCCATTTCACTTCTCCGAAGCCCTGTGTAAAACATGAAGCGTGGACGGCCTGGTGAGCACAGCTCTGCCCTCAAGACCGGTTTCAACTCCTCTCTTCCCAGAGAACAGCATCTCTGAACCCGTCCTGGGTGACCTCACAGAGATCACCCTAGTGGCCCAGGCTAGTGACCAGGAACATGTACCTTCCTGCAGGCAACCCCTGACGTCCACTGATGCATCATATACTGGCAAAGAGTGAGTCACTGTGCATTGGTCTAACAGCAGAGACTCTGCCAAAGGCCCAAGAGGTGGTGTGTGGGACATGCAGGGGTGCAGGAGTGTAAGCAGTGCAAAAGTGTAACTGGTGACAGGGGTGCAGGGGCTGTGGAGGGCGCAGGCATTTCAGGGGATGTGGGGGTGGAGGGATGCAGAATTGCAGAGAGTAGCAGGGGTGCAGAGGTGCAGGGAGTGTAGGGATGCAGGGAGGTGCTCAGGGACCTGGCCAGGATAAGAAGGCAAGTGCACATCCTTGCAGTCAGCCTGACCCCGGTAGGCTATTGCAATGCTTTTGGGCTGCGGCGGCGGCGGTGGCGGTTGGGAGGCTGCCCGGGCAAGCCGATCGATTTCTTCTCTTCCCTGCAGCCTGGCCTGGGGTGGGGCTTGGCCGCCGGAGATTCGCCAGATGTTGCACTCCAGGTAAGCTTGCTCCTGGGAGGTGGGGCGGTTAGGTCAGAAGGCAGTGGCAGCGGCAGAGGGGCGGAGCGGGTCTACCCCTGGTGAACGGGTGGAATAGCTGCCTTGTCCCGGCTGCTGGGCCTGGGAGCGGCCTCTTCTTCCCCAGGTCGCCGGACACTCCTGTCCCACTCAGCTTGCTGAGTGCGGAGTGGGGGCGGGGCCGTTAAGGTGCGGGACCCACGGGGGGAGGGAGGCTGCCGCGGGGGAGCCGATCAATTCGCTCCGCTCTCCCCAGAGGCGGAGCCAGGGGCGGCTTCTGCTGTCCTAGAGGTGGGACGCGGGTCTCCAGATGAGCTTGCTCCTGGGAGGCGGCGGCGGAGGCGGCAGGGGCAGGGGATGTGTTCCAGGGAGTTGCTCCATTTCTTCTCTCCCCCACGGCCTGGCTTGGGGGCGACGTCTGCCGCCGGAGATTTGCCTCAGGTCCGACTCCAGGTGAGCTTGCTCCTGGGAGATGGGTGCGGTGCGGTCAGGGGGCTGGTAAGGTGGTGGCTGCAGGCATAGGGAGGCTGCCCCGGAGGAGACTGTGGATTAGCTCCATGTCTGCACCGCGTGGCCTGAAGGCGGCCTCTGCTGCTCCAGGTCCCGGGACACCCCTGTCCCACTTTGCCTGCTGGGGGCGGGAGGCAGGGTAGTCAGGGTGCAGGGGTGGCGGTGGTCGGGGGCCTGCAGCGGGGGAGCGGACCATTTGCTCCCATCTTCCCCGCGTCTTGTCCTGGGGGCGGTCGCTGTTGCCCTGTGTTATGAGACGCGTGTATCCTAGTCGGCCTGACCCCGGGAGTTGGACTTGGTACTTTGGGGGTGGTGGCAGCAGCGGCAGGTTTTCCCATGGAACTTGTCCATTTGCTCCCACTTCCCCCCATGGTTTGCCCTGGGGGCGGTCCCTGTTGTCCCAAGTTCGTCGGACGTCCATCTCCAGGTCAGCCTGCTCCCTAGAGGAGGCCACTGTGAGATCATGGGCAAGAGTGGTGGCTGCTGCGGGGGTAGGGGCTGCCTTGGGGAGCTGGTGGATTGGCTCCCGTCTCCCCGATGGCCTGGTGTGGGAGTGGCCTCTCCTGCCCCAGGTCACCAGACGCACCTGTCCCACTCAGCCTGCTGGGGGAGGGGCGCCCTGGGCGGTGCCTTTAAGGTGCGGGGGTGGCGATGGCGGGGGTAGAAGACCTGCAGCGCGGAGCCTGTCAATTTGCTCTCCTCTTCCCCGTGACCAATCCTGGGGGCGTCCTCTGCTGCCCAAGAAGCCGGATGCCCGTCTCCAGGTCAGCTTGCTCCTGGGAGACGGGCCCGATGTGGTCGAGGGGCAGAGGCAGTTGCGACGGCCGGCTGCCCCGCCTAATGGGGCCACTTCTTCTCCTCTCCCCTGACCTGGCCTGGGGACGTCCTCTCTGGCGCAAGATTCGCCTGACACCCCACACCTGGTCTGACTGCTCCTGGAAGGTGGGCGCGGTGAGATCAGGAGGTGGAGAGGACAGGGGCTGCCCCTGGAGAGCTGGAGGATAAGCTCCAATCTCTCTGCAGGCCTGACGTGGGGGCGGCCTCTGCTGCCCCTCGTTCCCAGGTCACACTTCTTCGGGTCATATTTCCCCGGGGTTGCGGTAGGGTGCGGGGGCGTCGGGGTGTTGGCGGGGGTATGGAGCCTGTCACTCGGGAGCTGGGGGTTTAGCGCCCATCTTTTCCGCAGATTGGCCTGTGGGCAGCCTCTGTTGCTCCAGATCGCAAAGCAATTTCCCTGACAGCTTAGCCACCAGAGGTGGGCAGGATGGGCTGAGAGGGCTGAGGCAGCCGCCAAGGCAGCGACGGAGGGGGCTGTCCCTGGCCAGCTGGTCAATTTGTTCCCATCTCAACCTTTGCTGCCCCAGTTTCGCAGAACGCCCTTCTCCAGTTTATTCTTCTCCAGGGAGGTGGGCGCAGTGCATGCAGCCCGAGGTCTGGGCTCTCCCTTGGGAGGGGCAGAACTCTCTTGTTCTCCTTTGTCTTTATTCTTCAGCGAAGTGGTTACTGGACGCAATTCTTAATTCTGAGAAAGTGTAGCCTGTGTTATGGAAGAGCTGCTGGACAGTGAGGTTTCTGGGTGGATTTTCACATCAGCTGATGCCCCAGGCAGGCAGGAAAGCTATTACTCAGAGCTTCTTAGTCTGGGGTTGGGGATGGCCCCGCCATCCTTGCCATGCTTTTTAAAAATGTGTTACTCCCCTCTTTTTCCTAGGTGACATTTTAGGTTATTGGGTCTCAGATTGCTGGCACTCTCATCCCTGTTCTCAGACATCTTTTAAACTTGGGTGAAGTGATAAGTAGGGGAAGATGATTTACTGAAAGGTAAGAATACTTAAATTCGCATTAAAGCTACATTCTGTCAATCTTTCTAAAATGATTTTCCTCTGATTCTAAATCCACGACCTAGTGAATGTTGTACTCCTGTGTAAAATCATTGATCTTCACATCACATTTGTTGAGTGGTCAACGAGATTTGTTAATTAGATTATTCCTGAAAGGAAAAGTTCAGGCTTTTCAGAATTCCTTGTCTGATGTCACCCAGGCAGTCACAGTAGAAGACGGAGCTGATATAAAAATCCCTCAGCTGCCTGAACTGCAAAGCTTCTGGGATTACTGATCCCTGAAATGCAGGTGACTCTTGATGATAATCTGGGGGATGGTTTAAATGATCAGATTCTTCCAGTCCTATAAATGGGTTCCGTGGCCCCAGCCCCGGGAGAACTGGACATAAGGGCCATATCGTGTGTGGTGGGATGGGAAGGCAAGGTGTAAGAGCTGGAATCACTGAGATTCCACACTCGCTAAACACAGACTCCAGAGCCTAATTGTTGTCAGGTTCTGTTCTGGATTTGAGAGTGTGTTCATACATGATTCTTGCCCTTCTGGAGTCACTGCCTGGGTGGAAGTAACCTTTACATAGATCTGTGGAGGATGACATTTAAGTAGATGGGCTGTTATGGTTCTCAATGTGCCCAGGCTTGCTCTTCCAGGCACTCGTGGGACTAACGCGAGTCATGTTATTCACTCATTCACTGATTTATTACCCTTGAATTGATCACTCGTCCCACAGTAAGTGAAACAAGGTAACAGGAAGCTGAGTTTTGTCCCCTCTCCTATCACTGATTGTTTTTCAGTCGGGCGCCCTGCGTATGCATTGTGAAACGGTGGTATTTCGTGCCCAATGGGGCAGCACTGTCAGTTCTGAGAATCAGGGGAGACACATGGGTAGGACAGCACCCTGACACACATGGCACCCCCCATCCCGTGAGACAGAATTGTCGATGCTCAGGTGACCCGATGTAGACTGCGGTGCTAAACCTGAGCATGTTTAGTTATCCTGGTGGCTATGAAAATACAGACTACCAGTCGCTACCTCTGGAGACTCTGAGGGTGTGCACCCCAGGATTCTGCATTTTAAGAAGCACTTTAACGAATCCTGATGAAGAGATCTGAGTGTCCCACGGAGAAACACTGGTGTGCGAGGCACCAATATTGAGGATTCTCAGGGAACGATGTCTTTTTAGGATGGTCCATGGGCCCTCACTTTAGACTTTTGCCTTGAGTTTAATTGTATGTGTTCAGAAGTGATGTCTTTCAATTCCAGTGCATGTCAGCATGCTCTGTGCAGGGATTTACTCTCAGTAGATGGCAAAAACTATGATTCTTCAGGTCACCGAGCTACACTGTGAACGATATTTTATTTTGGTTTTCTTTGTAGCAATGCAGAGTCTCCCGAGAAGAGATTTAGACTCAACAGCTTTGTGTCAGACTTTGGAAGACCGCTGCTGCCCAAGGTGTTCTCTGGCAGTGCAATGACGAATCTAGGTCCCTCTTTCACTGCTACATCAATGAAGTGGACCACTTGGACAAGGCCAAAGCTGGTATCCCTACCATAGCCCTTTACAGTGTTATTCGGCTCCAGGAAGCCATCAGATGCAGCAGGTGGCCAGAGGAGGAGCCGAACAGACTCATGAAATGTGACATCCCCAACTTTATCAACACGGACCAGAACTCTGCCTTTGTGGAAGATGATTTCCTGATTTTGTAACTACCGATTGTTCTAGAAAATAAGCCAGTTGCCCAGAACTCACACAAAGACTTGAATTGAGAAACGTGCTTTCTCAGGTATCTTTCTGAAGATGTGAAGTCTGTCTTTGTATGGAAGGAAGTCCCCTTTCACAAAACTGAATGTGTTTGTGTCTGAGAGAGGGAAATGGAGACAGAAAGACGAAGAAGCAGAAGAGAGCCCCCTCAGAAGAGATCTAGTTAAGGTGAGTTTTTGTGCCTTTAAAAAACATTTGGGGTTTTAGGGGGAACAAAGTATTTACACTGTCTTATTCTCCTCATTGGAAACCTTGGCCCCGTCGTCAGAGTCAGCGGCCTTGAACGGGGGTTGCACGCTGCGTTTCATCTGGCACTGCCACTTCCACGCTCTGCCTTTAGCACGTTGCTTTGCCTGTCAGGGTTGCCACCCTTTTAACTGTAAGGTGAGGAGTCTGGAGTAGATGATCCACCCCAGCTCTGCTGTTTTGCAAATTTCTGATTTCGTATTCGGATGAGTCTGGGATACACCCAGAGCAGTATAAACCAGGCCCTACCTCCTGCCTATTGCTGGGGCATCCCTCAGGTCTGTGCCTTCTACTCAACCCTTTACTGAGCCCAGCTTTTGTCAGGAGCCCAAGTGCCTACCGGGATGGCAGGGGACTTGTCTTTCGTGGTCACGGTGGCCAAGAATTCTATTGGTGTGCTGAAACAACTCTTCTGAGATCCTCCACCCACCCCTGCTCAAACCTAATGACAGCACTACGGTTCCTTTCCTAGGAGGAGGATCAATCCATGGTGCATTTTATGACAATCCTGTCCCCAGGGATGCACGGAAGTTTATCAGCTGAGTGAGGGGAGGTGCCTCTGTGTCCCTGTATCTCTGTCTGCTGACAGTTCGCTGCCACCGGCTACTGAACAAGAAAAGTGCTATTCACCATGTTGTGTGTTTTCCAAATGTGTAGGTGATGGTCTTGTGGCTCGTGCGTGGGCTTTGATTTGGGATGGTGAAGGGCTTATAAATACCTCATCAACATGTATTCGAGGTGGCCTGGTGCCACACAGATTTGATTCATGAAGGCATCAAGCCTGCACACTGGTTTGGAAACAACTTGGTTTTGATCATTCACACTGCATGCATGACTCGCTGCTAATCTCTGGGTGGTTTTTTCATTTCAGATTTATTCACCCCATGTCTTGCTTAAGCTGAAAAATACATTTATTTCACCAGAATATTCTCTGATTCTTTGTTTACACACATCCAGTTTTTTTAATTCCTTTAAAAATGATTCTGTGTTTATAATGCCTCCTAATTTCTATCATCTCTATGTTGCCAGTGGCCTGAGACATGCACCAGATTTGATGCCGGAACAGTTCCACCAAAAGAAATCCCTTTGCCGTAATATCTTTTGAGGAAAATATTATTCTTTAAGGCTCTAACAGTAAATCGTAGAAGAAAGCATGGAACATTTCTTGTAGTTAATACATGTTCATGCGAAAAGAAATGATATTTTCATTAAACAATGTTGATTTTAATAACTTTTACAAATGTGAACATTATTATTCATAATTTAAGTAACCAGATAAAACCACAGTTATTTATTATGAAGATTGAAAACTATTGACATGGTCTCTTAATTAGAAGTAGCTTTATTAGAAGACTGAAGGGTATTTAAAAGATGGAAAAATACCCATGATGACACCATCATTTTTATTAACTAAATATCAAGAACTGTGCAGGGATAAGATTTAACCCTCTGCAAACTGCCAAGTTAGCATGAGGTAGTTTGTGGATGCTGCCAGAGGACAGGACACTCCCCCAGGATCAGAGACAAAGGACTCCCTGCCAGCACAGAAGGCAGCCTGTGGTTCAAGTTCATATTGGTTCCTGAGTTCCTTTCCTATTGCTGTTGTAACAAAGGACCACAGACTCAGTGGCTTAAAGCAATACACATTCATCTTCTCACTGTTCTAGGGTGCAGTAGTGCAAAGTCAATGTCAGTGGGCTAAAACCAAGGAGTGGCCAAGGCTAAGTTCCACACCTAGGCTCTTGGGAGGGATTCATCATCCTACCTTTCCCAGCTTGCAGAGGTGCTCACACTCCTTGGCCCAGGGCCCTGTGTCACTGTGACCTCTGCTGCCACTTTACATCTCTGTCTCTGACTATATAGATATAGAGGAAGAGTCTTCTACATCTGGTATGGACCCTTTTTCCTACATGGACATTGTATCCCTATTTATGTGCAGATGAAAACCCCTTCCCTCCAGGGTGCGGTGGCATCAGCTCACAAGATGACCACTCTGGGCTTTAAGTGTCCTCTTTGTATTGTCATCAGGGAACTTCTCTTTCCATAGTTAGCTCTGTGTTACTTTGTTGTTATATTTTACCCAGAATTACTGAAAGTTTTACTTAAAAGGGATCCTAATTAGCTCTGTTTACCTGTTTCCAGAGCTGAAAGCTTCAGTTCTAGAGTATCAGTTTGATTTTTCCTAAAAATACATTCCAGTATATTTCTCTGGTGAAAGTCTCTACCCTGTTATCTATTCTCCCATCATTTCCTTATTTTCTTGAATATATTAAAAGTATTTTATAGCCTTTATTGGTAACTCTGATGCCTACATCACCTGGGGTTTGCATCCTTTGTCTAATGCTCCTTATTCTCATGTTATCTGTCATATAGTCTGGACATGTTGCATGTCTAGAAATTCTTTATTACATGGCAGACATTGCAAATGAAAAATCCATGTTATCTTCCGTGAGAGCTTTTCTACCTTCCCGTTAGGCAGACAGTGTGAGGGACTGATCATGTCACTCCAATCAGGCGCTGAGGTGAATCAGGACTAAAGTGCCTTTTTTCTTAAAACAGCTTTGAGGTATACTTGGCAAAATAATTTTCACACGTTTAAAGTGTACAGCTTAATATGTTTTGACGTAAGAATATCCCCAAGGAACCATGACCACACTCAAGACAGTGAACATACCCATCACCCACAAAGCTTCTCTCCTGACTTTTTTTGTCCCTCCCTCCCTCCCCGTCTCTTCCCCTGGGAACCATTGATCTGCTTTCTATCACAACATATTGGTTTGCATTTTCAAGATCCTTATATGAATGGATTCATGCAGTATCTACTCTATGTTGTCTGACTTCTTTCATTCAGTGTAATTATTTTGAGAATCATCTGTGTTGCTGTATTAATAGCTTATTTGTCTTATAGTAGAGTATTGTTTAGTGCTGAGTTTTTACTGAAGAGTTTATTGTGAGCAGTGTTTGTATAGACCATCATTTCTTTCTGCATTTACTTCTTGATGGATGCATGGGTTATTTACAACTTGTGCTATTATAAATAAAATAGCAGTGAATATTTGGTTACAAGTCTTTGTATGGATATATGCTTTTCCTTTCTAAAGCACCAGATGAGGAATGTCTGGATTATATGGTACACAGGTGTTTACCTTTTTAAAAGAATCTGTTAAAGACTTTTCCAAAATGGTTGTACTATTGTAAATTCCTCGTGGTGTGTATCAGTTCTGGTTGCTCTACTTCCTTGCCAGCACCTTGTAAGGTCAGTCTTTCTAACTGTATTCATTCTAGTATGTATGTGAACTAGTATCTCACTGTGGTTTTTAAAAGTATTTCTCTAATCATTAATGACACCTTTAATCAGCATCTTTTCATATGCTTATTATCCATCTGGATATCTTTACTGAAGTGTGTTTTCTGGCCTCATTCATTCAGGTGTTTGAATTATTATTGAATTTTGAGACCTCTTTATTCTGGATCAGATACAAAGAGAGACCATTATCAGATATATGATCTGCAAATAGCTTCTGTCTATGGCTTGTCTTTTCATTTGCTTAGCAGTGTTTAGAAGAGCATTGAAGAGTCTTCATGTTCATAAAGTTCACTCTATCAGTTTCTTTTTAAAATAGATGATACTTTTGGTGTCATAGCAAAGAAAAATTTGCCAAACCCAAGGCCATAAAGCTTAAGCCTATGCTTGTTCTCCTAGCTGTTTTATAGTTTTAGATTTCCTATTAAGATCTATGATCCATTTTGAGGTAAATTTTGTATATTTTGTGAGGTGTGAATCAAAGTTCATTTTTTTTTTTTGCGTATCACTATCTAATTGTTCCAGCACTACATGCTGAAAAGATCCTTTCTCCACAGCATCCTTTTTGAGAATCAATTGTCTGTATAAGTCTTGGTTTAGTTCTGAACATTCTATTGTGTTCCATTATTCTATTTTCCTGTTTTACACCAACACCCTAATTTCTGATTACTGTAGCTTTATAAAAAAAAAGTTTGAAAATCAGATAGTGCAAGTCTTCCAACATTGTTTTTCTTGTTCAAAGTTGTTTTGGATTTTTGGGATCCTTTGAATTTTTATATGAATTATAGAATAAGTTTTTAAATTCCTTACATCCTGTTCTGCCAAAATTCCACCCATGTCTTTGGCCGTCTCCAGAGCCACATTTTCTGAAGAAGTCTCTCTAGATCCCAGGTGAAAGGAATTTCTCTTTCGTCTGTGCTCAAATCACATTTGATATTATTTGATTCCATTTAATCATATTTGCCTGTATGTACTTGTCTGATCTTTCCAGCCATTTAGTAAATCTCAAAAGATTAGGAATCTTGACTTGGTTCCCTCTGTGTGCTGAGAAACTAGTTCTATGCTTTGCAGGAGTGAGCCCTGCAGTAAGAGGTATCTGCAGCACACATCTAGCTCATTGCTTGAATATTGTCAAGGAATTCTGCAGATTTAGAATTGTTTATTGATTGTTGTCTCCAAGACGGCTCAGTCTTTTTTATTTCTATTGCTACTGCTGCAGTTTCAAAGAACAATGGGCTAGTTATTTTCCAAATATCAAATCATACTCTAATTGTGTTGTCACGCAAATTATGTGCTGCTGTGTCTTAACAACCTGCTTAGTGTTCACAGGCTCCTTCACTCATGGAAAATTTGGGAGAATGTCATATCCTTAGAGATAGCAATGCTGTCTTTGGCGACCTGAGCAGCAGTATCTGAATTCACTCCTGCTGTTTTTCCAGTGTCCCCTCTAGACCTCCTCCAGCCCTCCATGGGGGGCCCTGCAGTTCTGCCCTAGAAAAGCCTGTTGCTTCTCAGGAAGACTTCCCTATGAAACATAATCATGTCCTTCTTGTGGGGACATTCAGTCCAGAGACCTGAAAGCAGGGGAAAATGTTCAGCCTGCTTTTGGTAGAACCTAAATTCTTCCATACTTGTTAGAAGCAATTTCAATGAGGAAACTGTTTTGGCATCTAACAAATCAGCATAAATGACTGATGAGGAAGATCAGCTTCCCCATCCCACTCAGTCGTCATGTTGATGTGACACACACATTGGCAAACATTTTCCCCTGTGAGCAACGTAAAGTTCAAGACGTTATGAATGGCTTTTTATTTTTATTTCTTAGTCTTTCCACATTCACTGTGTCTCGTGAGATTATATGAATCCTGCTTATTTTCAGCCCAGCACTAAACTTTTTAAAAGGATCACGTGTTTAAAAGGCTAGTGGACAATTTTTTAGAAGACAGAAATCCTTAGATTTTGGTCCCAGAGTTGAATCTTGGTTAGTGGTGAATGAAAATTCCCGTTAAAATTTTAAATTCAGTGATATAAAGTCTTAAAAATAGTTAAATATTAGTCAATTTCATTAAACACTATAAGAGTTATTTACCTTTAAGCCTGTTTCTGGGGCAATTTTGCAATGATTCCCTCCCTTTATCGATTCCCTCTTTATCAGAATCCTTGAGAGGCCCCTGTCATCATTGTCAGTATCATCATTATCATCATGGAACTGATTCTTCTGGAAGATTCTAGGAAAATAAAGAGATGGACGGGATTATGTGTAGGTCAGTGTGTGCATGTACAATAAGAACAGCTGTCAGGCATTAGATGCAAGATACCCATTTCATTTAGGGGAGAATGTGGTCATGAAATCCTGATGTGGTGAATGAAGGAAGCGGTGGGAACAGGATAGTCAATGCAAAGGAGGAGGAAGTGAGTGAGTTGGAGAGCATAGATCCTTGGTTAGTTGATCAGCACATTGGTAAGAATGAGGGGAGTGTGATGGCAGAATCATGTCCCTCCCCGGCCACAGGGTAGCCACCTGTGACATGTTACTGTACATGGCAAAAGGGATGACAGATATTTTAGGATTAAAAATCTTAGAGGATTTCTGTCTCCTAAATTGTCTATTAGTTAGCCTTTAAACCCATGATACATTATTATAGATTAGTGCAGGGGCACAAATAAAAAGGATTCATATAATCTCACCAGACAAACTGAATGTAGAAAGGATAAGGAAGAAAAACAAAAAGTCACTTATAAGTGCCTTGAACCATAAATTGCTCATGAGGAAATGTTACACAAGGTGAATGTCACAGCCACATACATACTGCCTGAGTGGGATGGGACAAGGGGATCCTGAGATGAGACAATAGGGTGAGTAGTCTGGATTGTCCAGGTGGGCTGAATGTAATCACAGGGGTCCTTAAATTGGAGGATATTTCCCAGCTGAGTTTAAAATCAGAGGGAGGTGTAGCGATGGAGCAATGTTCAGAAAGGCTGCTGACCATGAAAATGGAGGAAGTTGAGGGGCACAAGCTAAGGAAGGTGGGTGACCTCTGTAAACTGGAAAAAAAAAAAGGAAACATTCTCTTCTAGACCCTCTAGAAGGAAGGAACCCTGCTGGTATCTTGAATTTATCCCAATGAGAACTGTGTTGGATCTCTGACATCCACAGCCATAAGCTGATAAGTCTGTGCTGGTTTAAGCTATTAAGCTTAATGGAATTTGTTACAGTGGTAATAGGAAAATAACATAGTGAGCGGTAGTGTAAGGGATTAAAGGTCTAGGATGGGGTGTGGAGAGAATTCTGACATTTACACCTAAAAAACAACCAGGTGAAGTGGGAAGGTGTTTTAAGGAAGTCCTACCTGGCAGGGCTGTCAAGCAGACTGGAGTGAGCGAATCCTTGGAGTTAGAGGAATCAATTAAACCTCTACAAGGAAAATAAGAAATAAAATGTAGCAGGGCTTCAGTGTTAGTAGATGTAGGAATGGAAATGGGCAGAGAGATATAAACATTATTTTGAAATTAGCTACAGGTTTGATGACTGCATGTTTGGGAGAGTTAGCCGATGTGTGGACTGAATGCATCCCCTCAAAATCCATATGTCGAAACCTCATCTCCCAGGTTGATGATATAAGGATGCGGGGCCTTTGGGAGGTGATTAGTAGGATAAAATGAGGTCATGAGAGTACTGCCCTCATGAATGGTATTAGTGTTCTTATACAGGGCCCCAAAGTGCTTGCTTCTCTCTCCTCTCTGGGCCATGAAGATAGTGGGAAGACAGCCATCTTCGAGCTGGCAATCCTCTCCCAGATACATTGACCTTGAAAGCCTCAGCCTCCAAACCATAAGGAATATGCTGGTTGTTTAAGCCACCCGACACACGGTAATTTGTTACAGAATCCCAGACTGACGAAGACAGTGGAGAATGCCACTGCGTTTGGCACTGATTGCCTGGAAATGCTGAAACCCAGGGAAGTGGGCAGCACAGACGTTTACTCATTTAATCCTGCCAACACTGTAGGGGATAGAGTCTACATTTTCCTCGCTATTTAAAAGGTAAGGGAAAAGAGGCACAAATAATAACAATGACAATGACAACAACAACAACAACAGCAACAATAATTTGTCCAAGATTCACACAGAACTCCCTGGAGGGAGAGTGAGAATTAATACTTATGCAGGCTGGCCCCAGAGCCCCTGCTCATAACTACTAAGTCAGATCACCTTGCTTATTTAGATCAGTTTTTTTTCAACTGTGATATGAGTGTACTGTGTCCAGTAACTTATAATTTCAAAATACCTCACTGTAAGGGAAACATTAGTTGCAGGCATTACAACCCACAGAAAGCTAGACATACAAAAATAACTTGTTAGGGCAAGATAACCAAAAATGTTTTTAAATATTATACCTGCTGACCCTTTGCAATAAAGTGTTTATTTATAATTCTGTCTGGCTACAGAATAACATCATAATCCTGCATGTGGCTGGTGGCTCCCGTGTTGGACAGCAAGGGTCTAGAGAATTTAAATGACTTGCCCAGCCTTGCCCAGGAAGCTCGTGGTGGGATCAGAGCTATAGTCTGGGACTGTTCCTTCCTATCCAACAATTCCCTCATGGAAGTTTAGAAGCTTCTCCTTTGGTGCCCAGCTGTCTATCCGTACTTATGACATCTTGTCAGGTGCCACGGCCTGCTCCTGAACATCAGCCAGAACCCACTTCTGCTCTTTTTTGGCCAGGTAATACCTTCTAGCAACTTCCATTGCCTTCTTGGCATCAGTTTTTACATGGAAGGGTAGTGGCTAGAGAAGGAAATGTGTCCACATGACAGGTTTTTCATAAATATAGTAGGAGTGGTCAAGAGAAGAAAACCTCAGGAATACGAGTGGAAGCAGGTCATTTAATATACCAAATGCGTACTTTCAATGTATGTTTGTGTTTCCGAGTCCACGCTTGTTCTACTCGTGCATTATAGGCCAACACATCAGGAGACAAGGATTTGGGGCAAGAAATAGCGGCTTTAATTTGTAAAGCCAGCGGAGAAGATGGTAGACCAATGTCCTGGAGAACCATCATCCCAAGTCAGAATTCAGGCTCTTCTTATATTAAAAAGGGGAAGCGGGAATGCTTGGTTGTTGCAAACTTGGTGTATGAATTCTTTGTTGTTAGAATCCTTTGTTCTTGCAGCTCTTCACCTGGGTCAGATCCGTGTAAACCTCCAACAAGCAAATGTTATTTTCTATTCTGTATCTTGTTATCTTTATACGAATGGAAAAGTGATAATATCCTTCAAAGTCAGAGCCTTGAGAATAGGGTCTCCTGTATATTTCACGATCTAGGCAACATTGTTTCACAAAAGGTGCAGAAACAGCAAGACTAAGCCTAGGAAACAGGGCACAGGTTTAAAGTCAAAGGAACAGATCTAATATGGAGTCAGATTTGTTCTTTCCTATTTCAGTAGTGCCATGGAGAAGGCACTGTGGGCAGCTTTCTGTAGGGTCCTGGAGGCTTTCTCTCTCAGCCTCTGTGCGCCTCTATTGAAAACCCGTCATCGCTATCTGGCCTGCTGGAAAACCAGTCCGCCTGTTTTGCCCTGAAGTTGTGTTCTGTTTATAACTCATCTCTACTCCTTGGAAAACAACTCAATAAAAACTCAGTTGGTTTCCCACCAGCCCTGAGCAGGGGTGAGGGATAGCATGTTATTATTTTATTAAAAAAATATATAAAAGAGTTTTAAAACAGCACTGGGCACATAGGAGAGAGACAATCAATGCTTCCTGGCTTAAATCGAAAATGATGACTCAGTGAGTCTATGGCTGCTGTATTTGCTGAGCTAGTTACTCCTTTGCTCCATTACACATTTATTTTAACTGAAAAAGAAATATATGCATATGGTTAAAAAAATTCAAACAGAGCAAAAAATACTCAAGTGAAAGAAGTTTTCCCTCATCCTCTGTTCTTACATGCCTCCCTGGAGATGCCAATGTTTACAATCCTTTGTGTGCTTTTCCAGATATGCTATGCAAGTTCCCACCAATGTATGTAAATTCCTTTAAAGTTTTACTTATTTTTAACTTTAAGGGATTTAAATCCTCAAGTGGCTTCTGCCACAGTAATAGAAAAGAAGAAATCTGACTCCATATTAGATCTGTTCCTTTGACTTTAACCCTGTGCTCTGTCTCCTAGGCTTCTTCTTGCTTGTAAAACAATGTTGCCTAGAGCCTAAAATATACAGGCGAGCCTATTCTGAAGGCTCTGACCTTTAAGGGTATTTAACACTTTTCCAATCATATAAAGATAACACGTTGCAGAATAGAAAATAACGTTTGTTTTGTTGGAGGTTTACAGGGATCTGACCCAGGGAGATAGCTGCAAGAACAAAGGATTCTAAAAACAAAGAATTCATACACCAAGAAGTTTGCAAAAACCAAGCACATAGGAAAGCAGCCTGAATTCTGACTTGGGGAGATGGTTTTCCAGGACATTAGTTTGCCATCTAGGTCTACAGAAACTTGCTATTCCATGCCCCAACACTTGGTCTCCCAACTTACTGGCCTGTCCTGCACTGAGGAGAATGAATTTGGACTCAATAACACTTCTACCTACCTAGCAAGTTGGACACTGGGACTGAGGGCAGCTCTCCCACACACAGGGGCCTACGGTGAGCCCTTGATTATTCCCCGAGGTTGGGGTGTGGTTTACCCAGGAGGGATGGGGACTCTACACCAACACTCAGGCAGTCTGCTCCTTCTGGGGCTCTGACATTTTACCTCCCGCTCCCTGCCAGCCCAACATTTGGGACAGTGGAGCTAAGGCAGAGATCGTGCCTGCCTGTTTCCCAGCGTGTAAAAGGGGAATATGTACTCTTCCCAAGGTAGTTCTGAGAAACAACACCTGCGGGTGCTTGGTTCCCTGAGCAACAGTAAACCTAGCTCCTTGTGGGGGCAACGGGTATGATACCCGTAGGGTTTCTGCAGAGACCTTAGCTGGAGGGCTGGGCCAGGGACGTAAAATATGAGCTGTGGGCAATGACGGGTAAGAGAAGGGTGTATAGGCAGGACTGCTGCCTCCTTCGGGGTGCCACAAGAGGTAAAACGCTTTCTCCCCATCTCTGTTACTCCCCTCCCAATTCCAGATAACTGCCTTCCCTCTGCTCCTCAAGTCCATGTGTCTCCCTCCACTTTTCCCCGCCTCCCCTCCTCCTCCCCTATTCTCCCTCCCTCGGTTCCCCTTCTCTCTCAGGACCCAGAGCGGATCGCTGGCCCTCCTGCGCATGCGCAGTTGCTGCCAGCTGGACCGCGGGTTGGAAGCTCCAGCTCCGAGCCGGGGATCGGCCCCAATGGCTTCTCAGCTCTGTCGCCCTGTAGGCCTTTGGCTACTGCCTGGGGCCGGGGCCTCTGGCTGTGGAAGTGCAAGGTGAGGGGATATCGGGAAAGGGGTGAGGCGGCTGCGGGAGGGCGGTCGGCGTGTCACAGCCCCCCAGGGCGCCAGTCAGCGTGTGTTCAGCTGGATTGCTCGGGCCAGACCCCTCTGCCCGCGCCACCTGCCCCGGCGCCCCGGCCACAGCTGTCCAGGGCCAGGTGTGCCCCTGCGCCTCTTGGCCCAGCCGGGCTCCCCTCAGTCCGCGGCTGGCGTCCGCTTCCCCTCTCCCGCCCGCGAGTCCTCCCCTCCCGGGCTTCCTCTCCTAGGCCGCCGACCCGTCCCCACCACTGGGCGGGCTGTGTCCCGGGCGGGCGGGGTCTGCACACCCGGACGGGGCGGGCGGCTTGGGCTGGGGCTGGGGCTGGCCTCCGAGCGGGGCTGCAGCCCGCACCCCCCCTTTCCCTCCCCCCTAGGGCTGCCCTCCTTTCCCTTTCACCCTCCCTCAGGACCAGCTCAGTGGCGTGTGTGCTGCTCCCCGGACTGAGCCTCTGGCTGTAGCGCCCAGCTTCACCTGGTGGAGTCGGGAAAAGGGAGCATCAGTGCTGAGCAAGCTTCTGTCTCCTCCCTCAGTGTTTCTGCCGCAGGTAAGTATCTTGAACACTTTCAGGTGTTATGATGGCGGTGCTTGTTGATGTCACGTGTTTTTATAGTGAGAGGGATTAACAGTGGTGAAAGCAGGGCTTGGTTCTGTTAAAAATGAGCTGAAGGCATGAAGCTGTGATATCCTCCTTCCTTCCCTCTCCAAGGGTGAAACGTGTGACAGTCAATTTTAAAAAGATAGTTACAGTCCCTAGCTAGCCCAGCCCAGCTAGTGTGTGTTAACAGGAACAGCATCACCAGAGGCCTTGGAGACCCAGGGATATTGCAGTCCTAAAGAACTCCTGGCACAGTTTGGTTTGTATTGGTTTTTTGTTTTTCTTAAATTGTGGGACAGACTAGTGGTATAAAAAGAAAAATATTTGTCAAGAAATATTTTTTCATATAACAGCGTTATTGTGGTATAGTTCACACACCATGAAGTACATCCATTTAAATGGTAAAATTCAGCAGCTTTTAGCATATTCACAGTTGTGCAACCATTATTATTCCAGAACGTTTTTATCACTTCAGAAAGAGCAGTGGAAATTAATGACCTATCCACCCCTCCCCAGTGGTGGTTCTAAAGAAATTTCTTGGCTAATCTTGACCATAAATTCACTTGTTACATTCCAAGAAAAATCTGGTAGGAATTCTAATCAGAATTGCAATGAATCTGTCTATCAAAACAGGAAGAATTAACGTCTTTATGGCACAAACTTCTTCTACCCATGAATATATTTCGGACCCTATATTTTCCTCTGTCCAGAGCCTGGCCCATGGGAAGTCCTCACTACTTGTTGGGCTTGTGAATGATGAGATTCTATACATCGTTAGTTGCAGCTGTAGCCTTTCACAGAAGAGAAAAGAAACCTCAGTGAAGCAAGTGACTCTCTGATGGTCAGAAAGAGTGACAGCCATTGCTGGAGTGATCCAGTGGACTTGGTGTTTACAACCAGAATTCTCCACCACCTACAGCTAAGGGGATTAGAGTGTTCTTTTATTTTTTCTTAATGGCGTTGCTTTTATTTTTACTTATTTTTTAAATTATTTTTTATTTAAGTGTAGTCAATTTACAATGTTAGTTTCAGGTGTACAGCAGAGATTCAGTTATAAACATATGCATATGTATATACATATGTTTTAGATTGTTTTTAGTATAACTCATTACAAGAAATTGAATATAGTTCCCTGTGTTATATAGCAGGTCCTTGTCATTTATTTTATATTTACTAATTTGTATCTGTTAATCCCTCCTTTCCTGCCTGCTAAATACAGTTTGCTTTCTATGTCCATGAGTCCATTTATAGGAGCACCATTTTTCCTAGTAATATATGCTCTTTGGCTGCTTTCAGTTTCAGTAATTCCATCTTATCTGTGGGCGCTTTTCTTCTGGTTGCCTTTATGTGGTTTGCACACGTGGTAATAGAGATCTTTATTTGGGAGAACTCCAGGTCTCGTGTAGTCCCTGGTACAGAATGCCCACTGAATTGATGATTGAACTGGGAAAAAAGCACAGTAAATGCTGGAATTTCCACTATGGTTGAGAATTCCAGGTTTCAATAACCTGTTTAGACAACCTTACTATTGGCTGCACCCATACTGGGTAATTTGGTGGAAATTCATGGTATGGTGGTGTAGAGACGGGACCTTATATTCTTCTTCTCTTTCTATTTTCTAACACTCATTTTCCTGGGCCTTCCAGATCCTCCCCCAGAAGAGCCCAGGGCTGGCTTGGTGCTGCACTGAGGCAATATTTGTTAATAACGCCCTTTCCTCTTCTCCTCTGAGCCTCCGTTTCTTTCTGTGCACAATGAGCGCTTAGACTAGATAAATACTTTTCAGTTTCTTTTAAAGCCATGTTTCCTTTGAGAAACAGAAAATGCAAATATCTCCTCTCAACCCAACCCTTTAGATTTTGGTATGTCCTCCAAGGAGTGACATAGCTCTTTGTGAAAAATTGATGTGATTTTGATTGCAGGTGACACAGAAAAGACTCTTCAGAGATTTATTGCAGGGAGAGGGCAGGAAAGAGGCAGTATGTGACACTTTCTAGTGTGAGCAACGGAGCAGGGACTTGGATTTAAATACGGTGTCTGACGTGGCCTCTCTCTAATCTTGTAGAATGTGATAAACTTCTCTACCTCAGTTTCTTGATGTGTCAAGTTGGGGTGATAATATTTTAAGGCTTCTGTGAAACATTATACAAATAAGACATTTGTGTCTCGGTAGAAACAAGATCTGCTAGGGATTCAGGGATTTGTTTAAAAAAAAATTCTTGTCCATAGCACTCTGTCTGTGTGTATTTAGAAGTTCCTGGAGGGTGAGGGTGAGTCTAAAGTCCATTGTGGGACAGGTGGCCCATATTTCTCCGTGTCCCAGTTTACCCCCTACTCCCCAGTCCTCTTCCTCAGTCCAGGATGAAGTTCCCTAGTAGATTTACACAGAGGTCTTGTGGAAATGGCTTTTCATTTTATTGTTTCACCAAGAAGGGCTGCCATCATGATCTCTGTGGTCAGGTTTTGAAGGGCTGCCATCATGATATCTGGTAAGAATTCTATGCAATTTGGAGTTCCAATTTAATGAAAAGAAAAAAATTACAAATAGAAAATTAGAACAAGGGTGGTGACAGGGGCTCTTTTAAGTGGACACCATTAGCTTTGTTAGCTTCAGGTGCTGTGGCCTGTTGCCACGAGGACCCATCCTCTTGCTCTGAAGTTGGAGGGACTAGTGGGCTCAGTGGGAATGTTAACTGAGTGTATCTCATGGGCTGGGCATTGTCCTATTTGTACTGTGTGTTCCTTATTTGAGACAGTGAGCTCACCTAACCTCGATAACCTCTTTAAAATATTAGACTTTTAATTTTGAGATGTAATGTAGATTCCCATGTGGTAGTAAGAGATTATATGGAGAGGGCCTATGGGCCCTTTGCCCAGTTTTCTTAATGGTTCCATCATGCAGTGTTGGGGTACAATTCATTACTGACTCACTAACAATTTGAGGTTTGTGTTATTGCCCTTATTTCTATTCACGATTAAACTGGGGCTTCGAGAAGCACGCAGGCCTGTCCAGGTCACCCACATTGTTAATGCAGAGTCGGGTGAACGTGGGCTTGGGATTTCCAGGCAGTACCATTATGATGGTTTGTGGCAGGGAGCAGCATTCACTTTGCTTGTTTATTCATTCATTCAACAAACATTTATTGAGTAAACTCTGTGGGTCAGATGCTTTCATAGAGTTATCTGATTCTTCAGCAGTACTGAGAATCAGGTAATGTTTATATTTTTTAATCTGAGAAAATTAGCTCTGAGAGGTTATAACCTCCCCAAAGGAAGTATAACTCATAAAGGAGGGATAGAACATGTGTACAGTCACCTCCTTTTATGCAGGTGGTACCCTATGCATTTTACATTTTCAAACATCCGTAATCCAGATATATTCTTGTAAGGCAAGGCTTTTTTTTTAATTGAAGTATAGTCAAGTTTACAATGTTGTGTCAATTGCAAGGTGTTTTTTGACTTTTGAATTAAAAAATACTTTTTCAGGAGGGAAATTAGGTGTATTTATTTGTTTGATTTTTTAAAATGAGGTACTGGGGTTTGAACCCAGGACCTCGTACATGCTAAGCATGTGCTCCACCAATGAACAGTACCCTCTACCCCAAGGCAAGTTTTCTTATCCATTATTATGAAGCTTAGGAGTTCAAATAAATTGAATAGGAATCCAGATCTTTTGATCCTACTGTGATCCTTCTCTTTATATTCTGCTGAAGGGGGTTGGGGAAGCATTTCCTTTGTTCATTTCTTTATTCAGCATTTTTGAGCAGTGACTTTGCATCAGGGCCTTGCTAGGTGCTTGGAAATAGAAAATAAGAAATGACCTTTCTCTGCAGAGGCAGGAAGCCTAGACCAAAAGCTGGGTAATGTGATCCGAGCTACAGTAGCCATATGCAGACTCTGAGGACAAACTGTACCCTTGGATTTGCTTTGGCTTCCCTTGTCTTCTGGCTGGTACACACCAGGTCACCGCAACCCAGATGGGCCCGTAGCACACAGCAGAGAATGTACCTCGATCTCCTCTCCCCTCTCGGCAGGGCCTGCAACATGAGCATCCCTGACTACGTGCAGTGTGCTGAGGACCACCAGACTCGTCCCGTTGTGGTCCAATCCATAGAGATCATCTCAGAGGAGAATTTCTTTTGCATCTATCAGCTACTCACCTCGGTTAGCCATATCAGCCCTTGTGGCTCCCAGTGGACACTCTATATCCACTACAGGCACCGCTATGTGCCCGAGAATCGGTGGAGCGTCTTCCAGAAACACCCCAAGGTCGTGGGCCTTGTCACCATTACCGAATGTCTCTCTGCCAAGGCCTTCGAGAAGCTCCACATGCAGAGGAGCTGTATGGTGCATCGCTTAATGACTCTCAGCTTTTTGTCTTTGTGCAGCATGGGGAGGTAGCCGAGCAGACACGCACCGACGTTGCCTTCAATCTAAGAGTACTGCAGGGTGGTGGAGAAGAGGATCGAGGACTTCACTGAGTCACTCTTCATCTTGCTCAAGTCCAAGTGGCTGGATGGTGGCCCCAAGAATTCTGGGGACAAGATCCCCCTCCCCTGCATCCCGTTTGAGAAGGAGGACTTCATGGGACTGGACACAGACAGCAGGTAAGTTTACCTGGAAGCCAGTCCACCTTGGCTGTGTGCTGGATTGATTCCCTACATCCAGAAAGGGATCAGCAAGGAAGAAGTCAATCTTGTAGCCAAGGGGGGAGGGAGGTGCAGCCCGCCGGTTTCCAGACATTTCAAAGTGAATCCGCCTTTATTTCAGAGAGATCCTTTTAGGGTTAGTGTGGACACTTACTCCCGCTTTACAGCCAGGAACATGGTGGGACCCCTGGAGTTGCTGTCCAATAAAGTAGCCAAAGCCACATGCTAGGAGCACTGGGGAGGAGGCTGGACTCAGCTGAGATGTACTGTAGGTCAAATGCACATCAGACGCTGAGGCTTGTCTAGTAAAAGTACATAAACTATCTCTCTACTTCCTATATTGATTACATGTCAAAATAATAGTATTTTACATACAGTAGATTAAGTAAGATCTGTTCTTAAAATCACATTCTAGTATTTGTTTTTTGTTTGTTGGTTTGTTTCTTTGTTTCAAATTTTAAACGTGGCAACTGGGAAACTTTCTTTACATGGCTCTCATTTCATTTCTGTTGCGCAGCCTGTCCTGGTACATGCTCATCCCTTTGCTTATAGATGAGATGCTGAGCCCCGAGAGGCAGAACGAGGCGCTGGTTGAGCTGCGGCTGGAGCCGCTGTCACCTGCCTCCCAGGCCCAGCACCTTTTCAGCTCAGGCCGTCTCTTCCTGCCCGACAGCCACCATGCCAAGTTAGGACATCAGAAACACCGCCAGGGACTTCCTAATGAACTCCTTATGCAGGGAAAGGCGTATCACGGTGTATGGGACAGAGCAGGGAAATGTTCATTCCCACTTTGTCCCTGTGATTAAGTCAATGGCCCCACTTTGCCTCGGAAGTACAGATGAGCTCTTCTGGGCTGCCTACCCCCCACCTTCTGCTCTGTTTCCCCGTATATCTATCATGTTTTCCCTCGGGCTGAAGAGGGTGAGATGCCTTTGCCGAGACGTGGTCCCCCTTTGCTGGGGTGAGTGAGGGAAGCTGTGTCCCCCCGGCCTACGGCCTCGGTCCTTGAGTCTGGAGAGGGCTCATGGTGGTCCCACAGGTGGCGGTCAGAAGACCTGGCATGTGCTACCGGGCCCGCTTTGGAGGTGGTGCTCTGTGATTCTTGAACTTACCTAAGATCAGATCCTACTTTCTGGTTGTTGGTAAGTTGGAGGAGAAGATGCTAGGGAATTAATAAAAAGAATGTCTAGAGCAGCCCTGTGAGTGAGAAGCACAGGGGACACTAGTCCCACCTGCGAGAGCCCACCTAGCAGGCTCTGGATGAATTTTCTGTTCCTCCCCAGAAATACCTCTATGGCTTAAGGAAGAGGAGAGGCATGTCGTGGCCATGATCTGTACTTGTCCTCACAGGGCCCTGTGATCTACATGCCCGCACTCCCCATCTGCTTCTTGGAGATGAGCTGGCATGTTTAGGAGCCTGGGCACTGCTGAGGGCATAGCTCCCAGCACCGTGCTACACAGAGTCTCGCTCCGTTCACCTCATCTGTCAACTCCTGCTGAGGCCCCAGACATTAGTCAAGTAGGTGCATCAGCGAAACCTAAGCAGGGACCACCTTCTCCCCCTGGACAGACTGGTGAGTGAGCAGTGGAAGCCTGGAGCCCTGCCCCAGCCCCCACGCCAGTGCCACTTCTTTTGTCATAGGAGGCACTGGTGACATTTTTGCTCAACAAATGCTTGTCTCTGAGTCTGCAGACCCACCAGAGGATGCCAGCTTGTTTTTGCCTTTTGAAGTCTGCCCTTGGGACTTGGCGGAGTAGCCGGATGTGTACTTAGCCCACAGTGGTTCAGCGCATTAAACCTGCCTCCTTGTGGGTCTGTCTATTCTGGTACCATAAGGGCTCAGCCAGCATCTGAACGTCATTGAGATAACGCGGCCAGTGAGCTCGGGTCAAGCACATTCTCCTCCAGTCACTTTTACTCCATTGTTTCTTTTACTATTCCACAGTCATTAATTTTTTAAACAATGCTTTGGTGCAGGAGCAGAACCTCATTCTCTCCTGCTACTCTTGGTGGAAGTGAGTAAAACGGTTCAGACTGAAATGCGACAATAATTTGTAGCTCAAAAGCTGCCTAGTCGCTTGTAGGTCGAATTTTGGTTAGGGGAGCTGAACACGTTGTGGTCCCCCGGCAGCGCCGCTCCCCTCAGGCCCCTGCTTTCCCTTGAGCAGGAGGTGAGGTTGGGCCTCACCATCCCCGCGTCCCTGGCCTCACACACTCACATAAATTCTTGTACATGCAGTCAAAATCATTTTTGTTCTTGTGTGATTCTAATTTTCTCTTGTTCCTCTTTTCCTTTTTCTTTACTCCTTTTTCACTTGTACTGCCCAGTGAGCATGTTGTTGCTTCTGAAAATGTGGGCTGTGCACACCCTGCATTGGAAATAGCCAGATTGCCCTCCGTACAGTCTCCATCGCTTTAAAAAGCAACAACTTAACAGCTGTTTTGATCCATCTATTATCTTAGTCATTTTTTATTTTCTAATTTTTTGGAATATTTGCTTTGTTAGCTCATCACCCACTGGTGTTTGATACCTGTTGAAATCCTTGCTTTTGAGGAACATGTTTGGTCCTCCTTTTATTTGATGACAAATGCGCCCTTATTAAATTTGTTTCATTGTTTTGAAGAAGTAAGATGTGAATTGATTTAGTCGGCTGCTCAGGGATTCTTTTCATGGAGTATTTAAACTTGTAAGGTCAAACTCTGCAGCATTTTGCTCGATTCCTGCTTTTACACAAACGTGCTCAGCACGCGGTTCCTGGCTGTCGCTGTGTGACGTGCGTGACGTCGCTTCCTGGCCGGCGGTCACTGGTGAGGATGTGGCCGCCACGGAGGTGACAGCTGCAGGGGACGCTGTTGGAGGAAGAGGTCACCGTTTGGTTCTTTAATTTTTTTTTTTTGCATTCAACTTCCCCGTGCCATTTACTTTACTTTGCCTTCATAAATGGGCAGAATTGGGTCTAAAATCCATGCCACTATTTTTTCCCTTTACGAGGCTGGTTTTTCTGAGTATCAGGACAACATGGCCTTCTCCTAAGTAGCTGGCTTACCTGGATCTGTTGGGCAAAGGGACTGCTAAAAGGGCCGTAGCTTCCTCTCTGCTCCAGCCAGTGGGCATTCAGAGCTGGGTCTGTGGTTTGCCTCAGCAGCCGTGCAGACCTTCCTGCCTCGGCCTTTACTTTTAACCCATGTTGGCAGTAAAGAGCTGAATCCGTTTCTGTTGCAGCTGACGCCCACCACGTGGGCCCCCTAACGTGTCGTTAGTTTGTGGTAGTCAGTCCCCAACACCCCAGTCAACAATGAAGGAAGATGATTTGTCCAACCCAGGACCTTGGATTCTCAACCCTACCCTGGTTCATCTCACCTGGTGGAATTGTTTGGCCACCACCATCATGCTGACCATGAGGCCTTGTTTCTCCTTTCATGCTCTGGTCCAAATGTGGACACTTCATTTTTCACTGAATTTGTCTCGCTTGAGACAGGCCAGAATATCTGAATGAGTCCATCACATTCTGGGTGGGGAACAGAACAGAAGTAAGTGTCGCAAGTAGATGGAGTCTAGGCTGTCCGGGTTGGCAAATGCAGGCTGGGATCTGTGATGGCTGGGCTGTACACTGGACACAGGCCTTTCCCATGGCTCCTGAGAGCCCATGAGTTGAAGTGATAACAGCCTTGCGTGGGTTCCCCCATCCTCATCTGCTCATTGGCAAGTGTGTCTGCTAATTAGGAGCTCCCCCAGACCTCGGGCCCTTCAAAGCTCAGACCATGGGAGAACCTTGAGTCCCTTCTCCTGGGCCTCCTGTGTGAGAATCCACTGCCTTCTGAGGTGACCAGCGGCAGGAGATGCCTCCCCATCCAGGGAGCACCCTACGGAGGACTGTTAGTGCACCATGCTGTGAGCTTGTGTGTTTCCGGCCATGGTCCCTACAGAACTACACTTG
The DNA here is from genome assembly GCF_048564905.1 of Vicugna pacos. Taxonomy (NCBI): domain Eukaryota; kingdom Metazoa; phylum Chordata; class Mammalia; order Artiodactyla; family Camelidae; genus Vicugna; species Vicugna pacos. The sequence continues at coordinate 37,705 of NW_027328822.1, read as the reverse complement.
AGATGGGCTTATTGATGGAGATAACAGGACTGATTCCAGGGCAGGGCCTGGGGGAGGGAACAGTGGAAATTGAATGTGACCTCAGACACCTCGGTGGGTGCTGGGGCTGTTACTAAAATGGGGAGTCTGGGAGATACCTGACAGGAATGGAATTCCAGAGTAAATGGTGGACATGAGGCATTTTTAAGATGCCATTTGTCATCCAAATTAGGACTTCAAAGAGGCACTCGGGTCGATGAGCCTGGGGCTCAGGTGAAGGAGCCGGACTAGAGATACACGTTGGGAGTCGTCATTCTTAGCTGGTGTTCACAGCCTTGCATGTGAATTAGATCATCTCGAGAGCTGCAGACTGAGACTGAGGGGGGCAGGGCTGTGTCTTGGTTGGAGGAAAGCCCAGACCATACAGCTCTGGTGTGTCAGTCAGTGGCGTTTGCCATTTTCAAAGCAATGCCAGTTATCCTTAAGGGGCCAGGGGCTGGGCAGGGCCAGCCAGGAAGAAATCTGAAGGGAGGGTCGTGGCCACGTGTGCGTCTTGGGAAGGTGCAGAGGCTGCAGGGTACGGGAGGGTAGACTCCTCAGAAGCTAGAGTTGCAGTGAGGAGTGGGGAGAAGTTAGTCACAATCACCTGTGAGGGAGGGAGGGAGGCCTAGGGAGCCCCACCTTACCGGACTCGCTTTCCCATGAACAGAAGGCAGTCAGACAGAGGATCTGAGGTGAGAAGGGATGGGCACTGGGAGGGGAGCCAACCTGGAGAATGGTGCTTGCAAAATTCTGGAATAGTCTCCCTGAAAAATAGAGTTAAAAATACCCAGACTCTTAAGAACATTGTTAGTGACTTGGGAGGAGGCAGTTGTTTTTCTGGCCTCCTAAGGGTAAGGCATGTATCCAGGGATACACAGAAGATACGGGCAGTCTGTTCCGGGGGCTTGATCGTTACCGGGGGAACAGTGCAAGTTTAAAGGGGGAGAAGGGCAGCGGAGGGAAACTAGCCAGGCCCCGTGTCAGGTACCAGTCGGCCGCCCTACTTGCGTGTTTCATTCACATCCATGCCTCCCAGGTGGGCGGTGGCAGCCCCCTTTTGGGGATTGGGAAGCCTTCTCAGAGGGGTTAAAGAATTGGTCCATTTAGCGACTAGTAAATGCTGTAGCAGGATTCAAGCAGGGCCTTGTCAGAATTCAAGGGCATGTTCTCTCTACTGTTTCCAGTACTTCCCTGTTATACCTGGAATGGTGAAGTGGGTCAGTTTTGGAGCCTTTCAGAAAAAGTATGATTTAAGCGCCTCTGGACTGTTTCACAAAGCTCAGCATTCTTTGATGGTTCTGAAGCACGCAGTGATTTTCGTCCCAGAGAGGTAACGTCTAACTCCTTTGATGATGACGTGGTTGCAAATGGTGTACAGGTGCAAAACCAGACTTTGCAGCTTCTGAAGGGAAACTCTCCAGTTCTCCCTTGGTCGGCTTTCTTCCACGGGATGTAACTGTGCTGCAGCGTAGGCCTGAGCTTTCCATATGGAGTGAGAGTTTAATATCCGATGTTAGCATAAAACGGTCAGATGAAGAAAATCGAAGTTGACAATTTATTTTTGGGTTTCATTAGTCAAGATATACTATCAGTTAATGGCCCATATAGCAAATGAAATTGAGTACAGGACATTGCATTTCTTACTTTCTATTTAGAGTTCTCTTACAGAATAATGTTGCCTGCTTTGGAACATCAGCTCCACCACTCACGGCACCTATCAGTGTGTTGGTGTGATTGCATTTACAGAGTGAATGTAATCTAGGCTTCCTCAGCCTCAAACACTTCAGTGCAGAATCACGGGCTGTAGCCGTCTGTTAGTCACGCAAATACTTCTAAAATTATATGATTCCAGAAAAGAAAGAAGAGAGAGAGAGAGATTGCCTTTATCAAATTTCCTTTCAGTTCTAAATGAAAACTGTTGTTGAGCAGCTCTGGTTTCCTTTGGATAAGAATATATACATTTCTTTGCATGTAACCTGGGTTTTGGGCTAGAACACCAAGTTCTTGCTGTCCACAAGCCACAAAAATAGTAGCCAAATGGCACACGTGTGAAATATTTTATACTTTTTTCTGAGAAAGTATCCTTGAATTTGGAACTTGGGCTGTGATTTCTGCTTTTTGATTCCCCCACCTGTCTTGTAATCTCTCACTCCTTCCCACGTGGTTCCCAAGTGTTCGTGGTCTCAAAGGAGCGGGCAAACACCCAGTTGGTCACCATGTACTGCTGCTATAGATAGAGCCCAGACAAGACTTAAAGGACATTATCAGAGAGAACTTCCTGGAAGAAATGGGCTGTACATTCAGTTGTGAGGACAGAGTAAGAGTCAGCCAAGAGAAGGAGTCAAGAATGTGGCTCAGGTCGCAGGTGCAGCCCGGGCAGAGGCCTGGAGGCTTTTGGCGTGGGGACCCGGGGAGAGTGCCCTGTGCGGTCCAGGGTGGAGGGAGCCCCTGCTGGGGAGGACACTGGAGAGAGTCCGGGGTGTAGGGCTTTGGAAGAAGTTGAGTTTTACTAGAACTGACACAGTAGGCAGTGAAGGGTGTCAACAGAAGTGACCCTCAGGGAAGGTACTTCTGGTTTTGCTTCTGATATACTACAGACAAAAGGGTCGGGACGGGTGAGAGCAGGTATGTCTGTCCCTTTGAGATCCAACCCGTCATTCATTTATTCATAACACGTGCACTTCAGTGAGTCTAGGGGAGAGAGAGTGTAGCCACATAAATAAGCAAAATGTATTTGCTTCTTGAGAGCTTAGCGTTGTCAGTTAGCCTAGAATGTTCTAGGAAGAGAGGAACAAATTGTGGAGGTTGGAGGGAGGGAAGGCTTCCTTGGGAAACAGTCAAAATGAACCTGGAGGCAAGTGGGAAGTAGGAGCAGGTCAGGGGGCTCCTGAGGTCACTGGGGACCTATGTACTGAGATGAGGCTGGGCGAGCAGGGTCTGGGGTGGGGCTAGAACTCTACCAGGGAGCCTCTGAACTGTTTGAAGTGGGGTTGATGTAATCAAATTTGTGCTTTGGGAAGGCTGTCGTGGCTTTGTGTGTGTGTGTAGCGGGGAAGAGGTGGAGGGTGCCACCAACTGGGGGATCATTTGAAGGCCATTCACAGGCTGGGATATGGGCTTCGGGGCTACTTGGGGACGGCAGGGGCAGTGTGGATGCCGGCTTTTCTTATGGGGGACTTGTTAGCGGGGCTGCCCTAGAGGCACCTTGTGGCTGGAAGAAAACTGATGGAGGCTGCCAGGGGGACATTCCTCTTCTCTCTTTCCATGCCTAGTGTGATTATCTTAGCTCAGCCAACATTTGGAACAAAAGAGCTAATCTCCAGGGTTGCCCAGGCCTTTGTAGAGCTCCTTCGAGTGAGATCTGATAGGATTTAGGTTTGTGTTCAGATCTGGATGTTCACTTAGCTAGAAACGTCCTGTCATTTCGATTTCCATAGGGGTTTTTATTCCTGATAAAGATTGCTTTCTTGGTGAGAGGAAAATTATTACAGCTGTTGTCTTTTTCAAAAAAAATCATATGTTTTAAGAGCTTTAATATTCAAAAGAATAGGAATATATAAAATATTTAAGGAAGTCTTTGGTGTGGTTTCTTTGCTTTCTGAGCTAATGTGGACTTAGAGCCTTTGTATTACTTAATAGCACATCCTTGTCAGTATTTAAAGAGCTGTTAGTGAGCACCCCAGGCCCCACCTCTCAAAGAATCGTTAAAGTTTGCTCTGAAATAGTGAGGTCATAAACGTCTTGTTTTCAGAAATCAAAAGGTTTTAAATACGCACCATAGCTCCATTTATAAAATAATAATAAGTTCAAAATTAAGAAAATGGAGGATAATTGATTTTTTTTAAAGCCTAAACATAAACTTTCTTGTGCTAATTTTGCAACTGGAAATTTTGAAAAGAAAAATCCTACTGCAATATCATCTACGTGGTATATATATATGAGTTTCACGTTTGAAAAGTAACTGCGCAGTGGTTTTCAAAGTCAGGAGCATTCCAGCTCAAATACTGGCAGTGGTGGCTGCTGGTTTTCAATGGAAGAGCCTAAATTTGCCTTCTTAGCTTTTTTTTTTTTTTGTACTGAGAAGGTTGAGTAGTGCTTTGCCAGCATGATTTTCGGGCAATTTGAGGGCAGCTGTCGTGTTCCAGCAGTGAGATATTTCCATGCATTTTATTTTCTGGACATCACCAGGGCACATGTGGGGTTTGTGCCTGCAGGCTGGAATGCTGCAGGACTCCCTAATCCATCACCATTATGTCCTGGTGCTGCTCCGGTCAGTGAATGATTTTCTGTGACTTGGAGGTAATGTGGTCTGATGGTGATGATCAGACGTGCAGTTAAATGCTATTAATTGAAATAAGAGTAACCTAGAAACATTGCTCTAACAATACAGGATGAGGGAGGAGGATTGGCTGAGCTGCTTGCAGTGGGATGTCTTCTCAGGTGACTCCCTCACCGTGATTCCTGCCAATATCCGCCCCAGCCCTGCACGGTAGTCCTGCCGAAGCAAGCAAGCACTTTGCTCAGAAACGCACTGAATTTCCTTGCGCCTCTGTTTGTTGGCTTTTTTTTGAAAACACATTTTGCCCTTTGCTTAAATGCCATCCATGCTAGTCACCCCTTACACTCATTCTTCTGGACCTCGTCCATACATAGCTGCTGAATGGATGAACAGAATGTAGTATCTCCATGTAGTGGAACATTATTCACACGTAAGAGTGAATAAAAAAGAAAAAAAAAAAGAGGAAAATGAAAAATGCCACCTGTTTTGGGAAGTCCACCCTGACTGTTCAACCCACACTTTTCCCTTTGAAACACAATCACTTATGCTCCACTCTACTCTTTTTGATAGTACTTACCACCTTCTAATAATCTTTAACGTTTCCAAAAAAAATAAAAAATAAAGAGATGCTGATGCCACTTCAAAATATACAAGCCTTGCTAACAGCATGTTAATTGAAAGGAAGCAGACACAAACGGCCAGATATTGTTGATTTCAGTGATCTGAAAAGCCCAGAAAAGGCACATGCAGAGGCAGAGAGCAGGTGATGGTTGGAAGGGGCTGGGTGGAGGGGGATTACGGAGTGAATGCTAGTGATAGGGGGATTCTTTTGGGCTGATGAAGTGTTCTGGAAATAGAAGGTGTTGAGGGCTGCACAACTGTGATTGTGCAGAAGACTGCTGAGCGCTGTGTCTGGGAGTGCCTGTTGTTGGGGCATCTTTATTTTGTTCACATCCTGCAATGTGAAGGGCCATCTTCTGCTGTGGTCATTCTACTCCTGTGAGTGGTGAGGGTCAGGACTTTGTAGAGTCCTGTTTCTTTTCTCCCTCTGGCTGAGTGTAGGCAAAAAAATTTAAGCCTGAGAAAGTGCTCCATCTACAGAAATGTCTTTCAGTTTTGCCTGGTGTAAAAATCTTGAGAGCTTTTAACCGTTGAGGCTAGTCTGTGGGGGTAAATAGCCTATGAAGCCTGGGTGAGCCCGGGAAGAGCCGCGCTTCCCTCCCAGACACGGGTGGGGATTTCACCCCCTTTCAGGCAGTGAAGGGCCCAGACCCGTGGGCAGACTTGACAATCGTGAAAATTTACGTGTATCCGCTGCTTCATCTTGGATATTAATTTCAAGCTGAGTCAGTTTGTGACGGCAGCCTCATCCTACATCAGGAATTTATAGTATCTGCTCTTTGAGGTGAAGACCTGACAGACTTGATTATTTAACAGTCTGCTTTGAATCGATATCTCAGATTCCTTTGTCAAAAGCAAAACAGCAGAAATACAGACGTCCTTTAATTCCAATGTGGCCTGGAACGGGTTTAGTGTCTGTGCCTCAGTGGCCTTATCTGCGGGTGGGGAAGATGATAACAGTGCTTCCCTCAGAGGAGCTGGTGAGGGGAGAGTGAGAAGCACAAATGGAGGACTTACACGAGATGCTCATAAATGACCGAATTTAGTGCTCTCCGCCTGGTGAGGCCTTAGGGGTAGAGATGTCAGAACAGAGCAGTCCTAGCCGGAGCTCGATACGTGATGGTAGCTGTTATGATCAGTATCACCACTGTGGGTTATCAGGTAGTTTTAAGACTTGGTAATATGATTTCATGAATAATGTTAAAAGACTAGACATCTCAGATCCAGTTTACATAGTCCTCAAGATTTCTTCTGAGAATTGGATGGTTTCTTCCCTATCTTAAATCTGAGATGAGTCTCTAAAAATTTCCGTATTCCTCCATCCTTTTGCTTTAATTCTCTATTTCTTAAAAAACAAAGTTTTTAGATGGAGTTACTGGGGACTGAATTGAGGGCCTCATGCATGCTAAGCACATACTCTCCCAAATGAGGTATAATCTCTTCCCTGATTTTTTTTTTTAAATTTACATCTTAATTTTCAGAGGTTAGAGGCCTCTAATTATTTTTCTGGAGACTTGTCCATGAACCTGTAAATCTACAATTAATGGACAAAATTTGGTTTATTAAAAAAAATTCTATAGAATATTCTACAGTCCACCCAAAAGGAAATACTCATGGACTTAAAATGTTTCTCCTTTAAGGTGATTTCTCCTGTTTGGTCGAGCTTAATTTGTTAACAGCCAACCTCATCATCATAATGACCAAACTCGCTGTGAGTGGACGCCTAACTGAGGCTAAAATGCTTTGCTCATATTTTACTTCATAGCAAGTGTTTGATTGTAGGTATCAGTGTCTCCTTTTTTGTAGCTGAGGGATTGAGAGATGGGTCAGCTTGCCCCAAATGACACGCAGCTGGCGGTGGCTAGCTCGATGCTGGAATCCAGGCTGCACAGGATGAATTCTCAATTGCTCCTCTAATCAGCTTCCCGTTGAGTGTTTTCCCGAACTCCTGTGAGCCCATAAATGACCGATTTTAGCTATCTCAGCCTGATGAGGTCTTCAAAGGAGAGACACCAGTGAGAATGAGAGGCAGAGTGGCATAAATTAAAATTGTACATTTTCACAAATGTTTTATTCTCAGGTAATGACTGTAAAGGAAATAGTTTTTTAATTTAGTGCTTTGTGAGAACTAAAAACAAAACATTTAAAATAACTATTGTGCAAGAGAGAAGTGGTCTTTGAAAGTCCAACTGTTGCTAATGATGTTACTTGTTTTTTCTAGTGGTGCTTATTTACTGAAAAATTTCCAAACACTGAATTTGTTTTATGTAGTCTTAGTATGAAAGAAAACTTTGTCAGTGAGTATTGTAAGTAAAATCCTTACTCTTTTCTTTCCTGATGATGAATATCTTAGTTGTTTACATGGCTTAAGTATATTTCGTCATTTGTGAAATTTGAGTAATATGGTTTACCTTGTCTGACTGTGAGAGCTGGACGCCTTGTATACAAAGCACCGTAGAGGTGCTTAATAAAAATGTGCTTTCACAGTGACTGATAGTTTAGAAGTATCAACTCTGAATACTAAAAAGGGTAGCTTATTTCTGATGCATATTCAATATGTGTATATATGATATACATTAATATGGCTTAAAGTAACTAGGATTGTTTTTTTTAAGTGCAGTATGAAGCTTTAATGAAATCTGTGTCATTCTAGTGAGACAGGGACTACTTAAATTGCCTTAAGCAGACGACCTTGAAGATTATTTACACAGAATGTAAGCTCAGAATTCATGTTGCCGTGTAACCATCCATCAGACATTTAATTTCTCGGGATTCTGACCAGAACCATTAAGTTTAGAAAAATCCACATTGATTATTATCAGGGAATAAGCTTCTCTCTTTTGTGACTAAAGAAAATTTTGATTTTTTTCTGCACTCTTTTCAGGTTTTAAAATTTCAAAATTTTGATTTGACATGTCACTTTTTTAATAGAGGTAATAAAGCTCATGCTGTTTTAATATGTAAATAAATGTTTTTGTATTTCAATACCCTTCTATGATTTCCTGGCTCTTTGAGAAGTATTTTGCAAGATACTTAGATTACCTACTGTTGGAAAAATACAGACGTGACTTTTATGAATATAGGCCTAGTACAGTTCTGTTGGTTTTTACTACAGTGCAAGACATGAGACCTAGGAGAGCTTTGCTGCTGATTGCCAGGAGGACAGATCTCAGGTCTCAGTCTCCCCTCGTGTAAAATGAAGTGGCTGGACTGGATTCTTTCCTCTTCTAAGATGAGCTTCCATGAGCCTATGTCTTTTGTTTATATTTAGGAGTATTAGCAATATCAGATTAAATACTGAATACCCCTCCATCCCCCCGAAGCAAAGTGCAGTATATGCTACATAAGCTTCTAGTTATCTGATTCTCGTTTCTCATCTTACAGTCAATTTTTGTGTTGCATGTTTCCCGGCAACCTGGAAGGTCTTTTTAGCCATAGGTGGCGCTGTTGCAACTTTTTACAGTCTTAATTTTTCTGTTTGTAAAATAAGGCTTAAACAATGTGATTTTATTTTGATTCCTTTGCTTAATGCTTCAGAATAGCACAACGTCCATTATGTCTTTCTACCTGGAAAATTTTTTCTGCTTATATCATAGTTTTATTCTTTTATCTCGCTGTGAACATTTCAGACTTGCTGTGCAAACAATGGCAAAATCGGGCTTTTCTTCTAGTGTTAGAAACCAGTGAGCCGGGATATTATAAAACAGCTAGAAGCTGCCTCTGGAGCACCATAAAGCTGAAAGGTGTGTTGAGTTCCCTGAGTATTGACCCCGCCGCTGTGTGTTAATTGGTGGGAGTTGATTTGGTACATATATGATGGGGTGTAGTTTCTTGACTTGGGTTTGCCTGCACGTGCTGACACTGAACCATGTGATCCTGAGTCAGCTCGTTCTGAGTTTTCCCCTCGTCTGTGAGAAGGGGACACTCATATCTGCTTTGTAGAATTGTGAGAATTAGTAATTATGTAACATGTTTACCACAGTGGGTATGTCAAGAGAGCTCATAAACTTTAGCTGCTGTTTTGTGTGCAGCCATCATTTTATAGTCTTTGGTAATTACAAAGAAACAAGAAAATAAGAAAAGCTGATTTTATGATGAAAGATATTTGAGGACGTTCCATAATTCCTACACCCATAATTTAGCATCAGCAGAGTCAGAACTGTTACACAGTCGCCCTGGACCAACGTTAAGCCACAGAAATTTTTGTTACTTCATATATGTTGGGGCCTAAGGGGAACCAATACTTATACACATGTTGTCTCCAGCAGCCAACTGAGAGATGACACAAAAGAGTAGGCAGGCGATAAATGTCTTCTTTGTTACTGATGAAGCCACGTTCTCCATGAACTTCAGGGCTGTGGATAAATGAGTGTCATGATACTGTGTCCCAGAAGTAGAGACTCACCCTGTCCCAGGTATCTCTGGGCCACAGCAAGCCTTCCCTTGAGAGAATGAGCCCCATCATGCACAGGGCTGTTCTGCAATGGAGCTGAGCATCCAGGGTGCTTCCCTAGGGTAGTCAACACTGGAGGGAAAGGAAGGGTTTCACATGCCCTGCTTGTCTCCCCGGAATCACAACTCAATCTGTTAATGTGAGGAGGGCTAGCTGTGGGCCAGGGGTCAGGGCTGTGAAGGGAGTAGCACTCTGCATGGCCCAGAGGAGTGGGGAGGAGGTATCCCTTCCATCAGTTTAAACAGGTGGTGGGATGGAACAGAAGGGTTCATCCCATGAGTTTATAAAAGGAGAAATAAGAATTTCCTTTGGGTATTAGTCTAGCCAGGAAACACAGAAGATGATTAGGAAGGAGACTTGTAAACCACTGTAATATTAATTTGACATTTGTTGAGCACCCAAAATGTGCTACATTCTTTTCTGAGCGTTTTACAGAAATGAATCCTTCAATCTTCTCAACAAGCGAGTAAGGAAGGTTTGATTGTTATCCCAGTTTCACAGTGTGGAAATTGAGGCACACAGAGGGTAAGTTGACCAAGGTCACAGAACTAGTAAGTGGCAGAGCAAGTATTTTAACCCTGGCTGTATGGTATTGTGGCTCCCAGAATGGGCTTTGGGTGTTTAGATGTATCTGCATCCCTCGATTTCTGTACGTCTGTGCATCAATTAGCCCAGAAAGGACAGGGAAAGGAGAGTTACACAGGTGCTCACAGTCGTGTCTCGGCAACTGTCCACGAAGAGTGCACCGTGATTAGAATTAATTGTTTTCCAGGCAGCAGATCTGTTGGTATAACAGAAATTTAGTCCATTGAATTCATCTAGAAATCCTTCCTGCTCTGCTTCTGTCCACACTTGCCATGTGACTGCCTGCCCGTGTTTGGGCCGTGGAGGAGAACATATACTCATGGTTGAACTCTGATATTGCAGTCTGGTTCATAGTTTCACATCTTCTGTTACATTAATAAGTTAAATTTCTGGTTTTCTTGCATCAGTGTCTCATGAGTTTGGTTAATGTGAAACCAGTCCATGGGAGCCCAGGGGTTATGATGGTATAAATTTTTAGCACGTTGTGGCACTTCTAGCCATGCAGACATGACTGGGGGATGTACGCCTTTCTCACTGATTTCTCCCAACAGCAGGGTCCTCTCACGGATGTGAGGCTGGGAGCTCTCTGAGTAGCTCAGTCAGAGGCCAAGTCCACCAATCCGAAAATGATGAAGTACCTGGAAGTGGGCTTCCAGGTAGTCCGATGGGCTGTTCAAGAAATTTGGTGAAAAGCTGTCCACTGTCTGTGGTTTAGCTGCTTCTTTGCTATTGAAAAGTCTGGAGTAGATGAAGGGATTTTAAAAAGCAGAAAGGAGTGATTTCAGGTGGTACATCCACACCGGTGAGAAGTGATGGATGACCGCCTGTGTGAGGCACAGACAGAGTCTTACAAACTTCATAAAACAGCTTCAAATGCTCTGCCATCTGAGTGCGCTTCATATGGGGTCCAGTTCATCACTGGTCACGCTGTGAGGGCAAGTAACTGACGATGGCAGAAAGGACACGGAGGCATCAAAAAGGTCTCACTCATGTTCCCTGTTTAAAGAATGTGGCACAGTGTATTATATTTGAGCTGGTTTTTCACTGAACAGTTTTTAGTGTTTTCTGGGACTCCCCAGTGCCCCAAGGTTCCATGCAGCTGGGTGTCCCCTCATTGCAGCTCCGTCAGCGCTTGCCCTGGGCTGATGTGGTGTCACGGGAAGCAGGACGGTCAGCGTCCCCGGCTCCTCTGAGCTCCGTCTCCTCATCTGCAGAGCCTGGTTTCCCATCCGTGTCTACTTAGTAGGGTTGCTGAGAATCACACGTGATGGTTATCAGGTGTGATTTCTGGTTGTCTCTGCGATTGGCAAATAGCCAATAATTGATAGAAACTCTTGTTTTTTTTATTGTAATTGTGTCTCCTAGATTGCAGTGGTTTTTAGTCTGCATTTTTTTATAACTTTACTCATTTTTAAATATGCCCTTATTTTATTTATTTTTTTTTTGAGGTACTGGGGACTGAAGCCAGGACATTGTGCATGCTATGCAGGTGCTCTACAACTGAGTAATACCCACCCTCCTTTTCTGCACTTAAAAATAAATATTGCAATACACAAAATAGCTCTTAAACTCCATCATGGGACCTGGTCTCTGTATAGGCAAATGAACACGTATACTATTTCAATAAGAATAAATGCTGTTGAGACATAAGTTTCTGAATCTGTTAATGTGCTTAAAAACGATCATAGCTAGTGATAAACACGAGACTTAGATCCAGGACTTTTTAGGGTATGTTTTGCCATCATGGGAAATTACATTCTACCGAGAAGGCTAATTGGGTCTCTTTGATATTTGGATGGTTTAGCAGGTGATCAAGGCTTTCCAAAGCTGACAGTTTTGTATTTTAAACTAACTACAAAGTTATCTTCTAGAAGATGGAAATCCTAAGCTTGTGAATTTCCCAGTAATCCAGGGGGTATGTGTCTGTGTCTGTGTCTGTGTGAACGTTTGTGTGTGTGATTTCAGGAATGTAGAAATAAGTTCCATATAGACTTCTGATATCTTTCTCTTCCAGTTCAAGGTTTAAGCATATACTTACACAAATAAATTGATTTTCTTTTGTCATTTGGCATATTGGCGGGAATAAGAGGTTCTCATACTTGTTTCAGAAGGGTTGGGAAGCATGAGCTTAGAAAACGGGAGGAGAAAGAGGCAGGGAGACACTTCACACTTTGTGCAGTATATGAGAAACGGTAGCTTTTCTTTTCTCTTTTCTTCTAAAGCAAACTGGCTCTGAATTGTAACACACTATTACTCAGAATTGCTTTTCTAATCAGATACAAGTGCCTCAGATTTTTCAAGGCAACATGAATGATGAAATGTGTTTTAGCATTTATCTTTAAAAGTAGTTTTATTTCTCAAGTAAAAGACTATAGCCTGTTTCTTCCAGCGTCTCAAGAAATTCTCATTGATCTATGTACATGTTCTATGTGCTTATTTTCTTTTCTTTTTTTTTAAGTGCTTGTTTCATTGTGGTGTGAATCAATGTTTAAAATTTCTGGATTTTGATCTTTAGAAAATGCTGATATATCAGAACTGTTAAAAACCTGATTGTTCTTTGGTCCTTGTTTGGTGGGGCACCCTATTGATTACTCTTGTCTGTTAAAGAGAGAAATTCTTCCTCTAGCCTGCAGATCATTAAGTGTATGGTTTGCAGTATGCCTTTAAATTTCATTGAATGCATTGAACATGATTGTCCAGTGAATTTTGAGTTGACTCATAGTAATGACTTTGCTTTGATTCTGTGGCTTTTGCTCCTCTCCACAAGAGCTTGAATTCTCTGTTGCGTTTTGTATACGTGTTCTTCACAGTGGAAGAAATTTTGCATTTTTTACAGAGGTGGTTTTTCCTAACACCTCTGAATGCCTTCTGTAATTGATACAACAAAAATCTGTTATTTCAATGCTTAATTATTTCATAAACTAGTTTTTGGCTTAATCAGAAACAATGACAGAGTGATAATAAAAAATAGGAAAACTTTCCTTCCTTTGAAGAATAGAAATCAGGTGGTCAGGCTCACCCATGCTTTGGGCCTGACACACTTAATCTCATGTCATTGTGTATCATGATTCGGAGATGGAGTTGCTTCAGGTTTATTGATTTTTGTTTTAACATTTGTGTTGAATTCTTTCTCCAGGCTTATGTATCCTGTTGGGTTTGTTGAAACTGTAGAAGGGAAACAAAAGCTTTTTTTGGTTTCCGGAGGCCTGAGTTGCTGATGATAAGGGTTGAGGGTGGGCTGAGGAACAGAGTGACACTCCCTCTGCTCCCAGCTGAAATTGATGAACAATGAAATCAATTAAGTGTATCGGTATTTGACTAATAGAAGTTAGCGAGCCCAAACTGGCTAGTTATGCCCAAAGAAAGTACTGAATTCACCTGCAGAATTAGGTGCTTTACCAAGAAGAAGCAGCTTAGAGCAATCAGAAAAATCAGTCCTATGATGAGATATAAAGTAAATATAATATCTTTTATTTCTGAAACTTTTCTACGTTAAGTTGTGCAGAGCTAAAATTAAGTTTCAAGCACCAGGAGTTAACAGTGTGGGTGGTTCTGTATGATCATTATTCAGGAATGTGCCTAGACTCTGCTAGAGTGGCTGAAGCTGGCAGGAAAAGACCCAGAGCCAGGATTTGTCACCTTAGGGTGTCCTCCATAATGGTTCCATGTGGGAGCCCATGATTGGGTTAACAAATTGTAACAGACCCCAGCCGCCTGTCAAATTTAAGAAGAAAACGTATGCTTAGTAACTGCTTTGCAAGCAAGTGCCTGTGCATCCTCACTCCTGTCTCCTTGCCTTAAAAAGCAGAGATAATGCTTTGCTTGCGTAGATGATGTTTTAGATAGCACTCTGCTCATCGCAAAGCAATGACCCAGGCCCACAGCTATAAAGGCTGGGCTTGTGTGCAGTTAGATACTCTATTATCCCCCAAGCAAGGACCTAGCTGGTCTGGTGGTCTGCTTTGTAATTCACATGTCTAAAGGATGTATCTTATTCCCCTCACCCCATGACTTACCTAAAGATACACTAAGCCTTTGTACTCATGGTGGATTCTACAATCTCTGTCTCATCCTTCTTTCCCCAAGTTCCTGCTTACTATCACACAACTGTTAATGACGTTTTCCTTTGATTATACACAATAAATATGGGATCATTTGAGAGGCTCGTGGAGTTGGGTCCCTACGCCCTCTCTCTTTCGTGACTTTTTCCACAGAGTCTTGAGTATTCATTCCCTGTACGTAAGACTTCTGCCAGCCAGAACCCACAGTTCCAGGTGAGAAGGATGCAGGCTTTATCTCTCCTACCCGAGGGAGAGAGAGTAGAAAATTGAGATCTGCTCTTCCGTGGTCCCTTCCAGCCCCAGGTCTGCTCCAGTTCACCTGCAGCCTTCTGGCCTCTGCTCACACTGCCTCTGTCCCAGGACTGACAGCAGCCTTTTCTTCCCTGGTAAACATTTCCTGTGCCTTTTAGAAGTTGGTCTCTTCTCTGCAATACAACCCTGGCAGATGTGATGGTGGTAAACGTGCTGGAGGGCAGTCACTTGGGGACTGCCAGGAGCCATGCTGATTCTCCTGAGTCTCTCATTCGGGGTTACAGAACTGTCGAGCAGCAGAGGAAGCCCTTTAACGTGAGGCCAGCTCAGCATTGCATCACTTTCATTTTATTTTTGAATTTTCAGTGGAGAAATTATTTGTAGCAAACTGTTCCAGATTTTTGGCTGCCTGCTTTCCTCACCACCATTTCCTTGTTGGCTCTGGTGCTTGTTGTAAGAACCAGGTTTCTTCTCTGGTTATTTCTAGCAGCTGGGCTTGCCGAATCCTTGATCTGCATTTGAAGCAGAATGCTTCTTCGTGATGTCAAGCTGATTTTCCTATTTCTGAATATTTCGTGTACACTCAGCAACTCTTTCAAGTGAAATGCTCTTGTCCAATTCTGTTAACCCATATTTGCCGATCTCCTGCTTTCATGCTGAGGGCAGTTTCTTCTTCCTGTAATAAAAGTTAGCAATTTGCATTTACTATTTGAAGGTTCTGGCCCTAGGTGCTTTTGTCCTTAACAGTTTTAATACAATTCACCCATTAAAATGTGCAGCGGTTTTTACTCAAAGCCCAGAATTGTGCATCGCAGTCAATCTTAGAATATTTTCATCCCCCAACAGGAAGCCCTGTATGCACAAGCAGTCATTCCCATCTTCCTCATCCTCCCCCAGCCCCAGGCAGCCATTGTTCTCTCTCTATGGATTTGCCTGTGCTGGACATTTCATGTAAAACAAGTTATTTCATGTAAATGGAACTGTCTATTGTGACTGACTTCTTTCACACTGAGTAACTTTTTCAATGTATTTCCAGGTTGTGGCCTGGGTCAGTACTCTATGCTTTGCTATTGCTGAATTATATTCTACTGTATATCTGGGCCCTACTGTTTACCCATTCATCAGGTGATAGTCGTTTGTGTTGTGTCTGCTTTTTGTTTGTGAAGAGTAATGGCGCCGTGAATACTCCTGTAGGAATTTTTATGTGGACATTTGTTTTCAGTTCTCTTACTTGTGTGACCAGAGAGCAGAAATGCTGGGTCATTCATAAACCAAATGTTCAACTCTCTGAGGACCTGCCAGGCTGTTTTCTAAAGTGGCCACCCTGTGTTACATCCTCAAAAGCAAGGGCTGCGCGCTCCGCTTCCTCTGTGTCTTCATTAGTGCTTGTTACACATTTTTTTTATTATAACCTATTGTAGTAAGTGTGAAGCGGTTTCTCCTAGTGGTTTTGACTTGATTTCTTTTACAGCTAATGATATTGAACATCGTTTGATTGTGCTTATTGGCCATTTGTATATTTTCTTTGAAAAATACATTTTCAGATACTTTATACACATTTTAATTGAGTTCTCTTTTTCTTGTTGAGTTGTAGGAGTTTTTTCTTTTATTTGAAGATACAAATACTTAATCAGATAAATAATTTGAAAAAATTTTCTCCTCTCAGATGTTTTTTCACCTTCTGGATGGTGTCCTTTGAAGCAAATTTTTAACATTTGATGAACTCCAATTTATCACTGTTTTCTTTGTTCCTTGAGCTTTTGGGGTAATATTTAAAATCTGAGGTATTTTATTTAAACTTTTATATAAAAAATAACTTAATTCTTAAGACTGTTCTAGGAGATGGGTGCTGTGGCTGTCCCCAGTCTATGGATAGGAGACTGAGGTGCAGAAAATTTCACTGAAATATCAGTGTCACAGCTACCCAGTGCTGTGGGATTTCAGACCCTCATGTTTGTCCCCAGCATTTGTGATCTTCACCACCATGCTCCACTACTGCCTGGAATCATTAATGAAAAAGTTTTCCTTTTTTGATTTCTTGATTGTTTGTTTTCTCATTGGGGAACTCACCTCTTCATTTTCCTTGCAGAGATCTGTGTAGGTTTATTTTAGATCTCATGTACTTATTTATTACACAGGCTCCAGCGATGATTGTGCCTAGTTGATCTAATCAATTCATACTCAAGTCTTTCCTGCTCATGACACTAAAAAGAGAGTCATGATTTACATAATGCTCAAAGAAGAATGTACTTGAGTGATTTTATTTTTCTAACCAATCAAACAAATCAAATAAAAACCCGGTGTTGGAACAGATTATAAGCCCTGCAGAATAGGGTCACTGTCTTCCTTGTGTTTCATTTGATTTGTCACAGTGTCTGGATAGTGCCTTGCTGTCCAGCAGTTTTGTGAGTATACGGTGCTCGTGAATCATTGTAAGGAAAGAATTTTGACAACAGACTGTGTTGTTCATTTCACAAGGGAAAAGATCATATAGAAATACTGCTCAGATTTATTTTAAAATTAAGCTTGGTGTCTTGAGAAGGGTTCAAGAAACCATACAAAAATCTTTTTCACTAATTTTAAATCTATCTTAGACACATTATGCATACATGGCAGAGTAACTTATCAACTAGTTTTGACAAGAGGAGTGTACTATTGATTATCTATTTTAGTTGAAATATTCTACCTGGGATAAAGTAATCAGTGCCCATAAATGAACAAATATGTTTGTATTTCTATGCAACATGGGGGCAGACTTCATATGTTTTTATATAATATATATGACTGTGTGTTTTAATCTGTCTGTCAGTGTTTTTATAGTTTTTCATCAATGTTGTAACTTTAGAATTCTTCTATGGAAATCACCCCCAATTCTAGTGCAGTTTGTACTGTGTATCCTGTCTTATGCATGGGATTCCACTGTCCCCTCACTGAGGAATTTCCTCTCCTATTGAGTTAGTAGCAGAGTTAAAGGAACTGTGATTTCTAGGCCTTTGCTCTCCATGTGTTTGCAGTTGGCTGTCAATCAAGATTTTGTCTTTCGTGAGTTTTCATTGTTCAATTAGAATTTTGGAAATAACAATTAATATGTTGCAACACTCTCCCTAGAAACTTGATGTGTTTGTGCTTTTCCGTTTCCAATTTACAAAAAATGTAAATGCACTCTTGTTTTTAAATAGTCCTTTTTCACTAGATATTTGTTTACTTCTTTATAGTCAAAATATTTTTTTCCCAATGAATGAATAGGTTTGCATGTTTTAAAAGATACCTTACTTTTTAAATTTCTTATTCTAACAGGTATATTCGTTGTACAGAATTTAGAAAATAAGGATAAACACAATTATAACTTAAAAATGGCCTCTAATCTCACCTGGAGATACAGTTGTAAGGTTTGAAATTGAGAATTACAAGTCCTCTCAAACTGTTCTTCTATTTCAAGTACGGTTTGGTTACTGAGATCCTCGAATTCCCATATGAATTGTAGCAGCAGATAGTCAGTTTCTGCAGAGGAACCCACTGGGATTGTGATCGAGTCCACGTTGAATATATGGATCGCTCTGGGGAGCACTGCCATCCCAAGAATGCTGTCATTTGATTCAGGAATGTGCGTGGTGTGTCTGTCCAGGTATTTAGGTATTCTTTAATTTTTTTCAGCATTGCATAGAGTTTACATTGGATTATTTTACTATATATTTTGCCTTTATACTGAGGACAAGTGTGCAAGGTACCGGGATCAGAAGTGTATTGGAGCTCCGCAGCTTGCTGCCACCATGGACGCTGTGCTCTTGCTTCGCCCACTGTACAATGTTGCACAAAATAGGACCTAAGTAACTCTCTCTTGAAAGAATGATTATATGATTGCTGGATGATGCTTGAGAGTCCTTGTGATGATGTCTTTTTCCCAGAATTTCCCCTCTTCTTTACTATGCCCTTTCCCTTCCTTTCCTCCAGCCTGTGTTTCAGCCTGCCTGTGGCATTGATTTTCCTTGTCTGTGGACTCTTCCTTTCACTAGTTCGTGATAATGTTACATGTGAGATGTGGAAACTTGCTAGATGTCAAGAAAGAGGAAATCCATTGCATTCTAGTTTTTTTAGAGTGTGCTATTGTATTATCGATTGAAATGAAATCAGGCTGACCCATTGAGCCATCCCCTGAGCTCTTTTTGCCTTCCTACAGGTGATACTGCTCTCGTTGCTGCATGTGCCCTTCCCCCAGACTTGGTTTTGGGGTTGAGTAAGTCACCGTCACTGGAGCCCTCTCTTTAAATGATGAAGAGAACATTTGCTCTTTCTCCCTGTTTGGGGACTTGGATGAGATGAGGCAACAGATAAAGAATGGAGCCCCACCTCATTCTGACCCCCGCTCTTTCCGTTCCTTTCTCCAGGGGAAGAGTACAATTCAAAAATATAAAGATTGTGAACTAATGAGATAGACAAGACAACCGATCATTTATTAAATACCCTTTCATGCCAGAAACAAATGTATTATACACACAAAAAGCACATAAAATACGGTAGTACTGTGGTTACAAACGTGGGTCCGAGTTCGAGTCCTGGTCTGGAGTGACAAGTCCTGTGAGATGGAGAATTGGTAGGTCGGCTTAGCCTCTCTTGGACTTGTTTTCTGTCCTGCAGAGATGGGGCTCGCTAGGCGTCCCTCCCCCGTAGAGGTGCTGAGGGGTGTAAAAGACACGTGTAGGCAGACCGAGCACAGCTGCTCTTTCCTCGTAAGTGCAGGATAGCATCGCTTTTGCGGTGATGGCTTTATGACTGCACCGTGTAGACTCTCAGTGCTCCAAAGGGATGCCTTGCAGATTGGAGATGGGATTCTCACTTCTGTATATACCCAAGGATTGTGTTATTGGGCCTTGCTAATTTGACTCTATTCTTTAGAAAGTACATAATGTAGATATATTTTTCAAACATGCATGATTTTTTCTTTTGTTATTTATAGTTCTACCCTCTCATCTCTTGGTGTGACTTTTCATGGAATCCAGGAAACAGTCCTAAGCAACCTGCCTCTTCACACTTCTCCGTGGTGGTTTCCTTCCCTGACTAGAAGAGGGTTTTGCATAGGTAATTTTGATTGCTCCCCTTCTCTTGGAGACTCTCTGTTTTTCTGCCCATCTCTCACCTGTCCATCTGTCCATTTCTCTACCCACTCATTCTTCTGACTTGTTTCAATAAGCATTTCAGGCAGCTTACAGAAGAACAGGTACCAAATAAACAGGTGAGAAAATGGGGCCAAGTTCATACAGTGAGGCTAGGAGTTGAGCCTGTGTGAGAGTTGCCAGCGTGAGACACACGCCTCTGCCTTGTGACTTATAAGATAGACAACATCAATGTGCCTGAAGCTCCCAGCAGACACAGGGAAACAGGGTTTGTGGGAGATGCTCATTGGCTGTGAAATAAATAAGTGGCTTAGTAGAAGCCCAGCCTTTCCAAGTACTAAGGCTTAGGAGAATATTTTAGTGTCTTCCAAAATCAGATTATTGCATCTTTTCTTTTTCAGAGTTTTATGTATAGTTGGTTTACATTCTATACCTGGAAATTTCTCCAAAACTTCTGCCCACGTGAGTCCCATGACTCGGGAATGGGGTGGTTCTGCTCATTGACGGGTGTTGGCCAGAAACGGAAAATGACAGCCTCAAAGGAGCCTGGGATTTATCAGTTATGTTTTGTCAGTGCTGTAGATTTCAGAAAATGCTTTCACCTTTTCTTTCCATCTGAGGCAGCAGCGCGCTCTCTTACCAGCATCAGGAGCTCAGGGCCACGGGATGGTGGGGGCTGACTGCACTGCCGTCAAGACAGCTGAGCTAGTCACTGCAGGTGTGGTTCTTTTACATACTGCAGTTCATGCTCTTTACTAGAATGTTTCAACAGGGAGTTAATTAACTGAGTTAATTAACATTTTATAAATATGATGCTTTGTTGAAAAGACAGTCATAGGCAGAATATAAGTTGTGATCACTTTAAAAATGGTTTCATTACTGAAATTTCAGTAGGAAAGATCCAGTTTATCTTATTTCCGCCTCTCTTTAAAAGTAACAAAGAAACAAGACAGAAAAAGCAGAGGATGATTTCTGTTCTTCCTCTCGGCTTGCAGGTGCCCTCACCTCCAGTGGCATCCATCCAGACACCAGCACTGACACTGGCCGTGCTCAGAACTGCCTCAGCCCTGAAGACACATCTGACAAATGGAAGGGGGCCGCGCCCTGTTACAGCAGGTGCTCTCACTTTGTGGGTCCTTATGTAACTGCGCGGTGTTATTCAGGATCGCCCTTTCTACACTTTGTGACGCTGCTGCGGTGTCTCCTAGTTATTTGTTTCTGTAAGTACTCGTGTAATTTTCCAATGTGTGGTACTAGACATCTAAAAATGCATTTTTCAGATGAAAAATAGTGTGTATTTAATATAAATGTATGAAAAAAGGGTCAAATGGATCTATCCTGGTGCCAGTACTCAGAGATAATAATTAACACATTAACATCTATTTTCTGTTCTTTTCATCAGTGTGTATTACCTCTGTCATAAAAACCAGCGAGCAATGTGTGCCTGTATACTGTGTGGAGACCTCCATTTTCCATTCGGCTTATTACACATTTTTCTACAATATTCTATCTCCCCTGGCATGATTTTTAATGACTAGTATAGCATTCTGTCTTGTGGAGTCCTCGTCCATTTTACTTTGGACTTAAATAAACTTTTAAATTCCAAGTATACTTAACTGAAATTCTGAAAAGAGATCTGTTGTGGTACCGAAAGTCCCCTACATCCCTTCCCCTTTTTTCCTGAGAGTAAAAACTGCTGACAATGTGGAGTATATATTTCATGACCTTTATGCCTATGTCATATAAATAAACTCATACATACACGTATATGAGAAATCTATGTCTATGTGTGTGTATATATGCTTTATTGAAAAATAAGGCCATACTATATGTTTTCTGCAGCTCGGTTTATTCACTCAGGTATATATCACAGACGTCCTCTCTCTCCAGACTCACCCGGTCCTTTCAGATAGAGTAGAGGGTTTTCCTGATATGCAGGTTTGGTCTCTTGTGTAAGGACACCTTTCGTGGGAGCGTACTGTGGACAAGGCCTTGGACCACGCCGAAACACCGGAACTTTAGTGCCCACAGCTCACCGTGATTTACCGCATCATTGTCTTGATGGTGGACACTTAAGTTTTCTCCATTTTCCACTGTCAGAAAGGGTGTTTGACTGGCATACTTCTTATACAAACATTCCTGTGATCTTGTATGAGTATTATTTTCGTTAAGGTTTCTGGAAATTTAGTCCTTGGATGTGACAACTACATAAATCACAGGCTCCTTTCAAGTGAATCAAGAAATTCCTTCTCCTGTGGGGCATGAAAAGATGTAGAATAACTTATGTAACCAATTCTCTATCGCTGGATATGATTTCACTTCAGCTTTTCTTCTCACCATTGTAAACAGTGCTGTGTAAATGCTCTGATAAGTACATCTTTTTGAACTGAATTTTTCAAAATGAAACGATTCCAAAATGTGGAGTTCAGCCTGTGTGTACACATGTTTTTCAGAGTTTACATATCCATTGACATGTCATCCTCCAAAAGATCGCTCACAGTTTGTTCTCTCAAAGATGGACACTAGCTAGAATATCTTTTAAAAATATGTGCCAATATGATGAGCAAAAGTACTTTTTCATTGTTTTAATTTGCACTTGATGACCAGTGAGGTATTGAGCATTTTTCACTCATTAGCCATCTGACTTTTAAAAAGTGAATGATCTCTTTTGTCCTTTGCACACATTTAAGTGAGGCAGCTTCTTGTTGCTTTGTGACAGCTCTATGTATATTATGAACATTAACCCCTTGTCTTCATCAACATGTATCAGAGAGCTTTTCCTTGTCATATTTTGCCTTTCATTTTGTTCAGTAGGTTCATTTTTGTTGTGGCCCAAAATAATCTTAAGATTGTAAATGTCTTCTTTTTGGGTTTTATTCCTGATATTATTCTTAGAAATACTTTCTTATAATGGTATAAATTTCTTCTGTAGGTTTTTTTAATCTCTAAGATGGAGATGATGATGGTACTTGTTATAGTGAAGAGAAGTTGAATTAATATGAGCAAAGAATTGTATTCGCTGTTACTAGTACTTTCTAATATTCACATCACATTCTGTAATTTTTCTTGCGGTCATTATGACTGGAATAGAATTTGTTTTTTCCAGGGGATTCTCTGATTGTCCCAAGACAATTATTGAATTCCTACTTTGCTTTTTAACTTGAAATCCCACCTGTAAAGAATACTTATGTACACTAGAGTCTCTTTTTGAGCTCATGGTTTATTTTTATCAATCTTACTTTCTTACACTAGCACTATATCTTACATATTGTAAACATTTATTTAATATCTGACAGTGCGATTTTTTGATTCTCTTTTCGATCCCAAATTTTCTTGGTTAGTATTATGACTTTATTATTCCTGAAGAATTCTAATATAATTTTTCAAGTTAAAAAAAAAAAGAAGTGCTGTCGTGGGATTTTTTAGTACTTTTGAATTATCTTTAGGAGAACGTACATTTTTACAAAACTGCTTTCCTGCATACAAAATGTTGATGTCTCTACTTTCACACCTCTTACTTTACCCCACAGTACAGTCCTGTACTTCCTCCATGTACAACATGGGCATTGTTTTTGAGTTTATTCCAGATTATTGTTGATGTTTTTGTTAATTATTTAAGTCAGAATTTTTTGCTATTGTATATTTTAACTGTTAAAACTGACACCTAGGAAGGCAGATTCGGTTTGTAAATACTCACTTTGTAACTTCTCATTTAAAATTGTAAGTATTAAGTACTTGTTACAGAATCCTTTCTTTTCTGTTTTTAAAAATTTGTTTCCAAGATTCTCAAAATGGTCATAGCAAAGTAGTATAGGTGGGGACAGAGATGGAGAGAGGTAGTGTGGCTCATGTACAAACTGTGAGCACTTTCATGGCTGTGTTTACGCTGGAAAAGCCGCTGAAGAGTCCAGGATAAAACAGGGGTGGCTTTGTATGCAG
Organism: Vicugna pacos; assembly: GCF_048564905.1. Lineage (NCBI taxonomy): Eukaryota > Metazoa > Chordata > Mammalia > Artiodactyla > Camelidae > Vicugna > Vicugna pacos. Next base: position 14,383 of record NW_027328822.1, on the reverse strand, counting down.
TTGAAAGCCAGCTTTCTTGCCTGGTGAAGCCTGGTGGGCGTGACAGGTAGATGATCAAGGTCGAATGGAGGTTATTGGCTGCACAGAGCGCTGTGTCTGAGAACTGGAGAATATCGCCATGGGAAATGCTTGGTGCCAGGAACAAAGCAGAGGAGCTGGGGACCCTGTGTGTTAAGGAATTTCCAGCCCTCGGAGTGGGAAGATCAGACTCTGCATTCAGATCTGAGTTTGAATTCATCCTCTTTAGTTTACTTGTCCTCTGACTTTTGTCAAGCTATATACCCTATTTCACTTCCTGTTTTCTTATCTCTCAAAATAGGAGAATTACAGCCTGCTGCCAGATTGTTTGATCAGGTTAAATAATTAGTGTCTATAAGATGCCACGTACAGTCACAAGCTCAGTGAGAAATGGGCTGTCACCTGTTCTTCTGCAACTCAGTGCTTGACAAGACATGTGGGAAAGCCAGTCCCTAATTTGTGTGTGATGCAAGTAGGAACAAAATTAATGTCTTGCCTTTCCCTAGCAGTATACTTACAGCTTTGCTTCATTTACTTCTTTCCTCCTTTCCTTTCCCCTTTCCCATCCTCCACCAAAAGATCCTGAGACTCTCTCAGAATAGTAGATTCAAATTACTTTAAAGGTTGGCTCATCCTCATGAAATGATAGTAACATAAAAAAAATCTGTGCACATCCCACAATACATTGTATTTGATTTACACACACACGTGTGCACACATACACACACACAATCAGGCTACCTTCCACTTGCAGAGGGATAAGGACCACTTTTTCTGAGTTTTCACTCACTGAGCTTGAGAACAATGTCTCTTACACAGACTTTCACCAGGCTTCGTGCATGGTGTTTTTAATTGAATTTCGGCTTTGTGGCCATAGATATAGTCTCCTAATAGAAGAGAGAAAGTGGAGACATAGACATTCCGCTGAGATATTGGTGTCATCATATTTTAGTTGGAAAGGACTTAAGACAGCATAGAGTCGTAATATTATATGGGTGAGAATCCATGATGTTGTAACTTGGACAAGAACATGGACCTTCTGCCGTCTTGTCCACAAAGGTGAAGAGGCAACTGGGCAGGGGATGGTAGGGATCCTTCTTGCTTGAGTTCCATGTTCTTGCTAGTTTTCATTGCTCAGTTGCCTTTAGTTTATGTCCATGAGGCCTCTCATGAGAAGGTCACTCTGTCCTGATAGATTGAGTTTCTTATCAGCAAAAAGCTCTGGACCCACTCATATTTCCCAGAGTTTTCTGCTGACCTGCTGACACTTTATATAATTGAGACCTAAGAAACTACTGAATATAAAATCCTTATTGTTATTGTTTGCCCTCGAGTTCCATAGGAAGGGGTGCTGTCTCAGGCTGTCTAAAGCCAGATCTGAACAAAGATAGGGTGACAGGCTGTGCTGCTGGTCCTCCACAGTTGAAGGGGATTTCCAACTTAGCTTTATATTCAAGGCAGATGAGTTCAAATCTTGCCTTTACCAGTTATTATCTTTGTGAATTTGGGGAGAAACTGTACTTTTTTGTGTCCAAATTTGTTTATCTGTAAGTAAGTTCAGTATTTATTTTAAGGTTTCTGTTTTAGAATTGAATGAGCTAATACTCTCATTTATACCTAAAATAGTGATCTCATGGTTCTATGCTGGTGCCTTGGTAGTTGATTACTAAGGGACTCCGCAGTGAGATTGGGGGTGGGGGACCCTGGATAATAGAGCTTATATTCCAGGATATGCTTGTAAAAGACTGGATGTGCAGTGGATTTTTAGTAAATATCTACTCCTTTCCTAATCTGCATTGATTGTGTATATATCTTTATACTAATATATGAACAATTTTTATTGCAATTTAAATATCTTTGTAGTATTTACAATATCTAGTTATAAAAATACGTGAAATAAAAAGATTTGAATTTATTTTCTTTTCAATAAGCAAAACAAAATAAAATAGAAAAGAAAAAAGTTTTGAAGGAGTAGAAATAATTTTATTTCTGTGGAATCAATTCCTTGTAATAGGTTTTTTGTTCATGTTGTTAAAAAGCATATAAAATTGATAGGTTGTGAAATACTGGAAATGAGGAAACAGTGGAGACATACTACCTCTAAGGCAGTCAATTTGTTACCAAGTCCAAACTCGTTCTGCTTGCTGCATGACAGGCCAATTAATCGGGAGATGAGATGTTGGAGTAAGGAAAAGAGACTTTATTTGTAAAGCTGGCAGACCCAGAAAATGGCATATTGTTATCCAGTAGAACTCTCTTCCCCAGGGCAGAATTCAGTCTCCTTTTATACTAAAAAGTGGCGGGGATGTGGCTGGTTGTTGCAAACTTCTTGCTGTATGAATTGTTTGTCTTTGAAATCCTTTGTTCCTGCAGCTGTCCATGTGGGTCAAATTATGGTGCCCCTGTAAAACCTCCAAAATAAAGAAAGGTTATTCACTATTTTACAACTTGCCATCTATACATAAGTGTAGAAGAGCAAATATCCTTAAAGATCAGAGCCCGGAGAATAGGCCCTCCTGGATATTTCAGGCTAAAGGCAACTTTCTTTTACAAAAGGTGCAGAGATAGCAAGTCTGAGCCTAGAAAACAAGGTACAGGATTAAAGCCAAATGAACACATCTAACATGGAGTGAAATTTGTTCTTTCTATTACAATTTCTTTTTCTCCCTCATAAATAATTTTAGTAAGAAACATGAGCAATTTTTTATTTTTGCTTCTTAATAAAGGACTACAACTACAATTTAGTGAGCAGGGATGCTGTGCGTGCCTTGGTGTCACAGCAAACTCTTGTTGGTGGTGGTCGACCCTGCAACATGCCTGATGCCCCATGAGTGTTGGTGAGGGTCCCCCTAACCAGGGGCTCTATTCAGGAACCACCATATGCGCGTTGACCTCTGGCACCTCTTTTTCAGCTGCAGGAAATTTTTTCAGATTCTATGATAGAAAAATCACTCTAGCTAGGGATAATCAGGGAATAAAGGAACAGGAAAAGGGCTTGAAGTAGAGTAGAAGAGAAAGACAGAAGCTCAGGGAGCCTGGGGGCTTGGCAGCTCTTCCTCGGGAGAGAGAGGAGCAGAGGTGTGGATGGGACCGGCTACGGAACCAACTCCTGCAGCTTTCCCTGCACCCAAGCCACACAGCTTTTAATAGGGCCCAGGACTCTCTCCTGGCTGGATGTCACCCTGGGCAGAACCTTGAGAATCGAAGGTAAGGGGTGGGCAGCACTCACCTAGGGGGTCACTGAGGACTTTGGTCAAGTCCACATTGACTTTTCCAGTCATGTGCCTTCACCTGTTCTTTATCTCAGGATCTGAGAAGCAGGAGCAAGGAACTCAGGGAGAGATGCAGGAAGATATCTGACTGTGTTAAGAGACGACAGTCACAGTGACACTGGGAGCGAAGACACTTGCAGCAAAGTAAAATAACTTCACAACCATTGCATCAGAGCTGCATGTGTGAGAGAGCCTAAGCCTGTCTCAGAGTGCAGGGGACAAGCGGAATGGAATGGTAAAATTAACACTGACAATTGAAATTTTGTTAAATAGCCTGCTACTTTTAATTTTATCACTTCAATGTATGCAGGTGTATTTCTATGAGCATTTATAGGTTCACACAACCCCACCAGCCCCTCTTGCCCCCATGGGGGATGGGATTTCTCAAGCACAGTGCCCCTCCTGCTTGCTTGGGCCATGCTGCGGGTCCTCACCTGGGACCGGACTGCTACAGTACACTGAGTCCCCGAGGCACGGCCTGGGATACATGACAGGAACAACTGTGCTCTTGGCTGAGGGCCTCCATTTCCCCCTGCAGTGTAAGAATGCCGGTGACTCAGTTAGAAGCATGCATCCAAGCCGTCCTTCCGTGTCATCACCATCTAGAAGCGGTGCCTGAATCTTCTGAATTTCTGCAGAATGTGGTTTACAATCACCTTCAACAAGTGAGTGTGTGTCCTCTTTCAAGTGGAGGAGTTACTGCCGTTTTCCTGGAACTTACTCACCACTAGTCCATCTGATTTTTCTGTGCTAGGATTCAGTATGGCCTGCTAATAACTCTGCAGTCAGGTCTAGAAACCCTGATGAACAGGATTATTTATTTTCTTTCTTTATATGATAGTATTTTACTTTCAAATTTCTGACTTTTCAGTTCTTGGAGGAATTTTTTCGGGGGTTGGAGAAACAACTTTGCTCTTACCATCTTTGTGACCTGTTGCTATATGCGTCTCACCTGTCTTCTGTCACTTGTGAGGCGGTACTATTTTTGACCCTGTCCGGGTTGTTCATATTTTAAAACATAAAATCTGTAAAAGTACAGTCCCTTTTACTCCAAAGACATTCCACAAATACTCCTTTAATCTGGGTATGGTTTTAAGAAGACACAATAATTAGAATATATACTTGCAGGTTGCCAGCGCAAAATCCCCAAATTAATAGTCAAGCTCAACATCTAAAATCTTTCTAATCTACCATGGATTTGTATGGATAAGTGAAGTAGTTTGCTAAGAACTCAATCCTCCCAAGCTGATGCTCTGCCAGATGGTGGAGCCGAGGGACGAGGGTGTGTCCTGCCCTTCCTGAGCTGACAGTTTCATGGCAAAGACCTTCACCAGGTGAAGAAATTGAAGTTTCTTCTAAGAACAGTGGGTCTGAAATGAGTCCAAAAGCGTGGGAGAGACACAATCACATTTGTCTCAAGTAGGGGAGAGTGGCTGTGGGGCCACTTGGGAGACTCATGAGTCCAGGTGGGCAGTGTTGTTGGCTTCCACTTGAGCGGTGGGACGGTCAGTGGGTAAAAGCGAACAGATTGAAGGCATGTTTAGATGGTAAAGAGGAAAGGATCAATGATTTCTGTGAAGGTAGGATGGAGTAAGGCCCAGGTTTCTGGGTGGATTAATGAGTTAAATAATGGTCCTGCTGTGTTCTGAGGAGGGAAAGCAGCAGAGGGAGTTCTGGGGGAAAACTGATGAGTTCAGCTGTGGGTAAAGTGAAAGGCTGTTAGATGTGTGGTCTGGGAGCTCTGGTGAGAGCCAGTAGTGAGTAGGGGGCAGGGAGAGAGACTTTCAAATCATTTTGTCTTGTGAAATTACATACAAGAATGAGTAATGACACAACCCCTGTATATTCTGGATTTAAAACCCAGTAACATTTTGCTATATTGACTGCAGGGGTTCTTAATATTTTAATAGAAATAAAATAAATAGAAACAAAATAGTGGAGTTAATGAATATCTTAGAGTTGATGTGTGTCCTTGTATGTATTTTCATACCTCATCTGTTTATAAACATAATCTACAAAAAGTTAACTTGCTTAGCATTAGAGTTAAACAGAGGGACGTGACACACTCTGTTGGTGGTTCAAGGTGACTTCTTGGGCAAATTATGTAGCCTCTCTGTGCCTTAGTTGCATCTTCTGTGACTGCCCCCGTGCCCCTCATCACAGCTGATTTCCTAGACTAGATGTTGTTAGGGAGGCTGCTGAAGGGAGTAAGAGGTGGCAACTGCTAGGGTCACTGAAGAGAGAGACAAAAACAGATTAAAGCCGAGAAACTGAGTGCTAATACCCTCAAAGGAGAAAGAATCCCTTAGTTTTTTGAGCCACTTAGCCTAAGAGAAAGAAAATCATGTGGATCCAAAGCTCTTGAGCATATGAGTATTGTGGGTGGGAGGGTTTCATCAGAAAAGGGTTGAGAAAAGGCCTTTTGGTTTCCCTTTACGTTTCCAGTAGGATGAGGTGCAGAAGAAAAACCGCCCGTTTCACAGTTGAAGGTGCTGTTTTGTGCGAAACTGACCGAAGGTTGGAAACCATTCATCAGTGGTGCTGGCAAAAGAAGAGACTGCTGGATTGGGTGGGGCACTTGCTGTGACTTCCAGGTGACCTGCTGGCTGGGGGCTGTGAGGCGGGCAGTAGGTTTGCAGTGTGACCTGGGTATAATCCCTGGCAGTGAGGCTGCTGATCTGACTAGCAGAGCTGGTCAGACACCGTCCTAACTGGGCTGCTAGGGATGAGGCCTGGGATACCTGCCATGCTGAGGGCGAGAGGAGAGCTCCCCTGAGTTTGTGTCCCTGTGAAGATTAGAAACGTCCTCCTGCAGGGGAGGAAGAGCCTCTGAGCAGCGGGCCGGATGCACAGGCAAGACCAGCCTGAGCACGGAGATTTCAGGAAGCCGGAATTCATACAGGCCCGAACAGCCTTGTTCCTGAGAAACTGGAGGGAAAAGATGCTGCAAATGCAGGCTAAGTTCAGACACTATTGTGTGTCATGAGTGATAGGAAAAGACTGTTCAGGCAGCCACGAGAGAACCCTGTGGTTGTCCCAGTTGGGCGTCACACAGGAGGGAGGAGCAGAGTTATATACTTTGCCACTTATTAGCTGTGTGACTTTGAGCAATATCACCCCACTTCTCTCTATATATATCTACATCTGTAAAGAGACACAGTGACAAGCTCGTGTCATCAGAATGCTTTGTTTAGCTCTGATCCCCTTTGTCCAGTCCTGTCAGTGCTGCCCTGCAAGGTTCTGCAGCGGCTGCTCTTGCCCTGTGATGGGAGGGCATAAAAGGGCATTGTAGCACCCGAGGGCAGAAAGGGGTTGCTTTAAAAGCAGACATGTAGCCTCTTGCAGCTGCAGACCTGCATGCAGTTTGGTTCATGGTCGTGGAGAGGACTTTGGAGGCCTTAGCGTCGTCTTAAGACTTGTTTTCCCTTGGGACCTGATTTGCCTTTGCAGATTAATGTTGAAGATTTGGGCTTCTGGCAAAGCTGTTTTCAGAGATGGGTATATACGTAAAATATCATATAAAATAAAATGATTTATTTAACGTGAGCGACTTTGCAGCTGTTGGGAAGAGCTGTGTTGGCCTGGTCTCCACGGAGGACACCAAGGGTCAGCAGAGCGTGCGGGAGGGAAGGCAGCCTGCAGTGCTTCTGCGGGGGGTTCTCCCCAGCATGGTGCTCTGCTGAGTTGACTCTTCTCTGAGTGTGGTTGCCAGAGGAGCAGACAGCAAAGTAATGAGTTCTGGAGGGATTGTATAATGACAGGAAGAAATAGGAACCTGGAGATTTTCTGGACTAAAACACGCTTTTGGTTCCTGATTCAGTGTGTTCCATTACACAATTGATGAGTTTTGTCTATTCTGGGACTTCATTGAAATAAACGTTCAGCCTAAATGTTAAGGGATTTGGTTTATTTGGCTGGAGGACTCGAGCCGGGATGACAGCCTCTCAGATCACTCTGAGGGACTGCTCCCAAGAGGTAGGGGAGGAGCTAGAATAAATAGAATCTTTACAAAAAAGATCAGGTAATTGGAACAATAAAATATTGCTTGTTATCTAAAGAAAACCAGATATCTCAAGTTCAAGTATTTAGTGGTTTTCTATGTATGGTGGGAATCAAATATTTGGGTCATTGAATTCATTCCTTTGGCAAGCCCCTGGCTATCTAGGGCCAGTATCCTGTCCTTTCTTACTCTGAGTCTGCTCAGAGGGCACCACTGTGAGTGGCTGAGAGGCCGGGCTGTAGGCATGTACTCGCTGGGGGTTGGCAGCAGCCGCTGATGACTCGGATTCAGCATTCTTTGTTTACTGTCATGGTTGCAGTATTTTCATGCACATTGTAGTATTTTCATTCACAGTGTTCCCCGTTGGTCCTAAATTCGACCAATATTTTGAGAGACATTTCATGACCAATTTTGTCCCACGTTGCTAGGATGGCTCATTCGTAGTTCAGGTGAAGAATCTTCTGAGTTGCCATTCAAGGTGTTAGTTTTTTTTATCAGGCCCTGTTGATACTAAAAGTTCTCTGGATCACCTGTCTTACTACTCTATTATGATCCAGGAAGTGTTTAACCTTCTTTGCTCATTCCCATACCTAGAATCACACTATTATATTTATTTTATTCAGGGTTATAAATTTTATCTGTTTCTTCAAGATGTTTAGCCATCATCAATCTTGTGGGCCTAGTTACACATTGGGAAATGTAATAGACAACAATTTTATAAAATAGACTGGATATAAGTAATACAGCTAGTAACGTTAATAAAGTCACGAGTAAGAATTTAATAGTCGAGAAGTTGTATTTTTGGGTTAAAATTTTGCTTGTGTTTCTGAGTTTGATCCTATGAGAAAGTTCATATTTATGGTCAGGGTCAGAGCAGGTATTAATTGGCCAGTTGAAATCTCCCACCTTGTAAGATCAACAGTGGCCTAAACAGAACTATAATTTCTTTTTAGAATAATGTTTCTGAGGGCTACCTAGTTAGAGCCTTGTATTAGGGAAACCCACCAAGGTAACACAGAAGTACTAGACATAGGTAATTTATCATAAACTTAACAATTGGAGTAGTTCATAATCAAAGGTTGGAGAAATTATCAAAGTAATTGGTATACAGTCCTGGTCCGGTGTCTTGGGTCAGCAGTCTAGCTCAGATGTCGTCTTCTTCTCATCCTGGTATGGAAGCTTTTTCTCCATTTGGGCATTGTTTTAAGGTGAGCAGCGCTCTATAGGCCAGTGCACTGCAGGGGCTGTTTCAGATAGGAAATGAATCCGAGACTCCGTTTCCTTCAGCTTTGGTGTGTATGGTCTAGTTAAGAGTATCTGAAAAAGGGTCTTTCCATTCAGGTTGGAGACAGTTCTTTAAGTCATGCCTGTTGCAGTATGTATAATCCCCTGGCTGCAGGTCATGGGGCATTGGAATTTTACCCAAGGATAGATTACTGAGCTTCAGAATCAAACCTAGAGTATTCTTTTCATAATTCAATTAAACTGTACAGCAGTGTGACATAACAGCAAGGAATGATCTGGGAAGTGTCTTAGTAAATATGGACCTCAATTAACAAAACTAGAATTTAATATCGACTAAAATATAATTTTTTTCTCTCTAAAGTTACCCTCAGTTTTCTCAAATATAGCCAAATCAAGATTAATTTCTTTACAAATTAAATCTGATTATTTGATCATATAGGCTTTTTAAATTGACTGTGTTGGAAGTTTTAATACGGAGTCTCAGGGTAGAATGTTAATAAGGTTTTCTAAGGCCAAGAAAGCCACGTCAAGGCTTTTCATGGATTTTTGCCTTACAGATTTAGGTAAATTCTTTTCTCTTTAAAATCCTTAAAATACCTTTATACTCCTATATCTCTTAGGAGATGATCTCCCTAATTTGTCTGATAGAGCCACTGGGGACCTAAGTATTTTTAGTCTTTTGAGGGATCAGATAGAGAGAAAAGATAACTGTTCCAAGTCTGTACACATAGTTATAATTTATCAAATTGCTGTGAACCATAACTAGCTTAAGGAGAAGAGATTCTTTATGTCTGGGAAACAGGTTAAAAGGCAGTAGTATTTCAAACAATATCAAAAATTATAACCATATTCAGCTGGTTAATCAGTCCCATGTAACTAATTCTTTTAATGAGAGTTTTCATTAGAACTTTAAAATGTCTTACCCAGTTTAGTTCAGTGCTGTAGTTTGAAATTTATTAGAAATCAGTAAATCTCCTTGAAGAGAAAGCATTTTGCAAAACCATCAGAAGAAAACAATTAACTGTCTATAAATGACAAAAGATTTAAAAGCATGGTTAAACACCGTTACACTATAATCAATAAAGAAACCTGTTCACTATACCCATAATTATCACTGGTAACATTTCAGATAAACCAGAATTTTAGGGAGTCCATATAATTTCTACAATACCTATATTAATAATATTTCTCATTCAATATAACCTTAGAAGTTTTATGATTCATTTGACAATTCCATGTTATTTAAAATGCCAAATGAAACTTTATAGTTAAAAATCTCTCTTTGGGATGTTTCAGGGGCCTTCTGTAGCATCCCAAACTTAACTGGAGATTAAAAGAATTTTAATTAATTAAATTAATTTTTATTTAATTAATTAGAATTTTATATTTGGGGAGCTTTTTGAAAGATTTCAGAACACTTGATCAGATAAACATATAGATCACTGTAATGTAGTACTAATTCATTAACAAGAAAATATGTCAAATGTAAAGGCAGAACAGATCAGCTAAGTGGTATAAGAAGTTTTACAATCTGTTACTGAAGGTGGATTAATATTTTAAGAAAATTTTTTCCTCTTAACAGAGAGAAAACCAAATCTAATCTTGTTCCAGCTAACTTCTAAGATTCATTTACGTTGCCCAATTTGATTCTAAACTTAGCCAATTCTGACCACGTACAAAACTTTCCTCAGGGTTCCTTTTCCACAAGCCTTCCACAGCTTTCTATATTTATATTAGTGTGTCCCTTATTTTGTCTTCCATTCAGAGGTAACCAGCTTCAGGAGAAAGTCACTATTTTTCATTAACAAAGTATTATTCCATTCTTACATCTTCCTTTACGCATTTATATTACTTTCCTAGGATACTGAGATCATTCCCTTACTAATAGAGACTATTTCTGTGTGACACCAACCATTTATTAATATTTCTAAACACCTTTAGTTTCACTGTAAGAGGAAGTTAAATGTTAAGTAATTCATATTTCAATCTTATTTTATCTGAAAATGGCATAGATATTTAATAAAATCTTGTCATTTAACTTAATTTAGCACAACTCTAGAATTTAAAGATATCAAACATTTAGAGATTATTTTAAGCATACATTTTAAAAATATATTTTAAATATTTACCCAAAGCTCTCATCTCATTTGCATTTAATTTAGTTAAAATTTTACCACAGCACATTACTGTTATTTTTTTTTTGACAAATCTGCAACAGATATAACAGGATCTTATTTGACTTTCATTAAACCTAGGTACAGTAAAGGTATTATAGTTAAGATGGATGATTTTAAAGATGTCTATATTTATTAGAACATACTTAAACTAAACAATATCAAATATTACCTTAATATTGAATATTTTCCAATTCACATGACACTAAAAGTCAATTTGTTAAGTTTTTATTTTAAAAATACTTAATTTTTAAGCTCTTATATTTTTACATCAATTAAGCAGAGCTCTTTGACTTCGAAATTTTTTTTTTTTAGCAGTAGAAATATCTCACTTCTATAATCTGTATGCAGGCTTATAAACAGACAAAAGCTAGAGATCTCATAGCTTCACTTTAAAACTTACTTATATTTATAATAATAGTTGGAGTAAGCTGAATTTGCTTGCTCAAATCACTAAGGCTTACTATTTATGAAACAGATAATTAAGATTTCCTCACAAAGTCTGAAGGACCCGTCAGAGTTCTGAGTTCTAAAATGCCAAAAATTTCATGGCCTCAAGTTTTATTTCGTTGAGCTAATTAGGCTCAGTCCTAGGTCACTGTTTGTTGTATTTATATTTCTGATCTGCAAGACAAAGACACTCTCTTCCAGGTCCTCAGATAACTGCTCTGTCACCCAGACCCAATTTTATCTCCTTAATTGGCATTTTTGTATCAGTGAGAAGAGCTGTAAACAAAGAATTCCATGTTTTAAAACTAAGGTTTTCTTTATTTTGTCTTCCAAAGCTTGCATAAGACATTTATTATGGTCTCTTTTCCTTGAGTTATAAGTTAAACCCAGGGTAAAACTATATTTTTTTTTTAGCTACTCAAATTACTTTTTAGATTTATGTTATATTGGACGTCTCAAGTAACTATATTGGTTTCCTTTAATTTGTTCAATTAATATTTTCAGAGGGATAGACATGTGCCCAGCCTTATAATACCAAGAAGGGGAAGCGTTTTTCCACTGAAACATATCTATCCCACAACATAAGCAAAAGGTTTATATAAAGACCATCTAAATATACCAATTTCACAAACTTTTATCTCAATTTTATTAAATCTTATACCTTTAATTTTTATATTTATTAAGTTTAATCAATAATTCTTATTTCTAGAAGGAGTGACAGAAACCTTTTTTTTGTGGGTGTACATTGTATATAATTTTATAGAAGTCTCTAGGATGCCCAAGTTTCAGCCAAAGAGCTTAGGCCCTTCTCGATTTTTAATTTCATTAATTGGTCTGTTGTCCCAATCCTTGATCAAGTATTTCAGTCTACATATAAATATATTTTAAACTGTGGTAAATAAAACGGACTTGTTTGAACTTTAATGTTGGGGGGGAGTAGGTGAACTCTTTGGCCCTTTTTTTTTAACTTTACGTAGTGTAGTATCAAAACCCTGTATGTAAATCCAAAAATGTCCATTTTATTGATCTCATTCAAAATAACCATATAAAAATATTTATCCTTTTGGGATAAGCCACTTATCTGTTTTTTTGACATTTTTACAATCCTTTTTCCAGTTATTCAACCTAATTAACATTAATTATACTAAGTTTTTATTAGCATCCCTAGAAACATTTATCAGAAAGGAAAAACAAAAATGTAGCTTTTCAAACCAGTTATATTTTTATATCTGAGTTGTTAGGTTAACCATTAGATATATTTTTCTGCATTTAAACTTTATTTTAATAGGTACCAATAAAACAGCCGTTTATAATGAGATCTCTTTAAACTTGCACCAATTAAAAAGATTTTCCAAATTAAAAAATCCATCATATGGCCATCAATTTATATAGATATAAATATATATATATATATATATATATATAGTGATTTTAAACCAATAAGATGAAGAGGCCCTTCCACATGAGAGTCGGGGTGTTGCCTAAATAAAATTCAAAGGTTTACTCTCCAAAAGCTTAAAGCCTTCGTGGTCCAGGCTGATGCAACAAAGTTTAAGATGGCAAAATATCTGAAAATTGGTACAATCAAAGAATTGCTTAGAATCCCAATTTATTTGCGTGGCCACCGTATGTACACAATACTTGAACCTTTTGTATGGCAGAGTCCAAGGTTTCCTTTAAAAACTAAACTAAACATATATATACTTACATGCACACACTTAAAACATCCAGAGAAAGATAAAACGTTTACATTTCAAGGACACAGGAAGAGAAATCCAAGTTCCCACTAAAGGGGATTTTGTTTTTATAAGTTCAGAATGCCAAAAAATGTTTTTATCAGGCCTGGTTATTTCCAGAGTGAGTTTTTTTTTTTCTTATTCCCGATTAATGTTGTAAGTTTGTATGTACATAAATCTGGCTGGGGTTTTACTTGGAGACTGGCAATCTGTCATTTCTTTTTCTTTTCTTTTCTGTTCTGTATTTTTTTTTTTTTGAAAGTTCTATTCCCCATTGTAAGGTCGGGTTCTCAGAATAAATTTGCTAGTAAGATTTCCCACAGGGACAACTCTGTGGCATGAAGTCTTTGTGTCTACCACTCCTGGAAGATTCCCTGTCACCCGAGAATGCTGTTACCAGCCAGGAGGATGGTCCAAAATTTGGAGTTGAAAGTTTCCTCATAAGAGTTTTACTTTTATCCTGAAAAATTCAATGGAGGTAACCAAATTGAGGAAAACATTAGACCAGGCTCTTACCTAACCACTCAGTCCTGAACCCAGTGTCTTTCAACTTGGACCCACTCGGGATGTCTCCACTGGGTGGGTAATTCACCTCAGTTTCTTTCAACTGGAGGGCCACGTACCTGGATACACCGCCAGATAAAACTTAGGATCATCAACCAATATGTGAGATCTGAGAACCAGGAGAGACTCAGCCAAATTCATCTGGACCCCCCGAGGAGGCGGATGAGCACAAAGGGCCACTGCTGGTACCAAGGCTCTGGTTACTTGGAGAGTTCAGGTGGAGAGAAATCTGCTGTGGTGCTTCATGGTGTCCAAAACTGTTGACTGAAATAAACGTGCAGCCTAAAAGTTAAGAGTTATGTTTCATTTGGCGGGAGGACTCGAGCCAGGATGACCGTCTCTCAGAACTCTCTGAGGGACTGCTCCCAAGAGGTTGAGGAAGAGCTAGGATATATAGGAGCTTTACAACAAAGACCAGGTTGTTGGAACAATAAAAGATTACTTGTTATCTAAAGAAAGCCAGGTATCTCAAGTTCAAGAATTTAGTGATTTTGTATGAATGGGAGGAAGCAAATATTAGGACTCACTGAATTCATTTTTTAGACAAGCACCTAGCTATCTCGGGCCAGTAGCCCGTCCTTTTTTATTCTGAGTCTGCTCAGAGGGCACCATTGTGAGTTGCTGCAGTGGCTGGGCTGCAGGCCTGTCCTCGCCGGGGAGTGGCGGAAGCCTTTAATGACTTGGTATCAGTATTCTTTGTTTACTGACATGGTTGCAGTATTCTCATTCACATTGTAGTATTTTCGTTCACAGACCGAATATGGATCATCTGCAAACTTGGAAAGCAACCGAGATGGAATTACTGCAGATACCTTCTGCTTTAATAAGCCGTGTGCAAACATAAACACGGAGGAAGCATACACTTGGATTTGGAGGTGTAGGAAAGGGATCCTGCACATTGCAGGAGAACGCAATGCAGAATTC